>NW_010267944.1:2343-11139 GCF_000690775.1 Eurypyga helias
TGAAGCGTAAGGACCCCTTGTTGGTGGTCCCAGTGTCTGTCCTGGCAGCTCGCCAGGAGCCCAAGGGATGCACTTAATTTTCTTTATTCATTAGCATATTTTTAATCAAATCCATCAAACCACAATGTTTCCACATGTCTCTCCCATGGCAGATGAACAAAAATAGGTCAGTGCTCAAACACACCTTTAACACGTTCTGCAGTTCAGTCCTCTTCTACACTTGCAGCTGGAGGACAGCAAATGACCCGTCCTCTGCATCTGGCGAAAGCTTCTGATGAAGACTTCCCTTCCCTCCGGAAAGAGGAAAGCACGTGGAGTCTGACCATGATGCAGACTGTTTTCCATCCACTGCCCAGTCAGAGGGCAGGAAGAGCTGCATCTGAATCCTCTCCAAATTAGCTTCAAGTTTACAGCATTTGTTTAATGTTAATTTCTAGTGAATAATCAAGCAGGTGCAATGTCCAGGGCTGTACTCCCTGGCCCTAATGAAGCTTCAAGACTGCTTACACCTAGTTTAATAATAGGCTTTTTACATTCTTGTCACCTGTAACCTACCTTCATATACCTCATGCTGCCAACCCATCTCTAGCCAGGCAAGGAAAATGTTGCAGTGTTGAGATCATGTTCACACTTGCAGCTGAGACGTGTCTTGCCTTGTTTCTTATCTCTGAATTGTTCATAACAAGAGCTAAGTAAAAATTACTCTTCATGTTTTTTACATGAGCTTTCAAAGTTGGTTACACTGTTCTGGGTGGGGTGAATATTGCATCAACACCAAGTTAAAACTTATCTTTTGTTCTTCTTTTTTGGAAAGAAACGGGGATATAGGTTCCAGGGGAACAGTCTTCCCCATAAGACAAGAATCAGGTAAAGTCTAAGGTACGAAATAGGTTTGGAGTATTTGAAATGTGAGTCTATAACAAAGGGATGCATGCTTTATTTCTGCTCTCTTTTTTTCCTAAAAGAAAGAGGGCTTTGAGTTAAACAAGTCAACGAGGAACTATCCTGAATGTAGAAATTGGAATGGGCTCGCAGCCCATTCCTAGCTGCGGAAAAGCTAAGGAAGTGAAAGGTGAAAAGCTCTGCAGCATCCAGGCCCGTTTCCAAGCAGCCCCACCTCTCCTGGTAACCCTTTCCTGCAAATGCCATCGCCCCGGACAGGCTGCAGCAAGTGACGTGCGCACGGAGCAACCCCTGCTTCCCTCTGCTACTGGCACGTTCTCCCTTTCAGTTGTCATGGGCTCCTTTGCGGTTGTTCTTGTTTCGGGAGCTAACCCGAGGGCTGAGGAAAGGAAAGGTGCCTTAGCAAGATTGTCAGTTTTGGCTTCCTATTTAAAAGTACCAGGAAGGCCTTTTGCATGTATTTTTCAAGTGACGTGCGCACGGAGCAACCCCTGCTTCCCTCTGCTACTGGCACGTTCTCCCTTTCAGTTGTCATGGGCTCCTTTGCGGTTGTTCTTGTTTCGGGAGCTAACCCGAGGGCTGAGGAAAGGAAAGGTGCCTTAGCAAGATTGTCAGTTTTGGCTTCCTATTTAAAAGTACCAGGAAGGCCTTTTGCATGTATTTTTGTGTCAGAAGCCCCAAACCAGAATATAATCTCCAAGGCCTGGAAGTCCATAGTGAGAAGATGAAGTCTTCTCTGCTGCGCACAGAGTGGCCGCTGCTAAATAACAAAACATCCCAGCCGTGGCGATGGGGACCTGTTTACTCCTTCCTTCTTGCATGCCTGCAATAGCTCACAGCAGCAGTCACGTTATGGGCAAACGCTCTGCTTCTGTCCATTTACCTTTCTATTCATTCGGCTCTTCCGCTTCTGATGTAAGAACTGTCCCCATTGACTGCTATCAATCACTTGCTTACTTTCAGATCTTAATTTTTACCGTTAAGTGTTTGCCTTGTCTAAGTCCACCTTACTTATACCTGCATTCTTTTCTTGATCTTTAACAGCTACTGTTAAACAAACTCAGCCCTGTTACCTAGACAGAAGATAACCTACAGCAGGACCAATCTTGCTACAGGCTCAATCCTCCAGGTTTGTTTGTGCCTTGTCACTTAGAGAGGGGGAAGAGCCGCTTGGCAGCTTTCACTCGTGATCTCTCAGCTCTCCTGTAGTGCCCACTCTCTGGGCCGACCTGCATCCGTACAGTGTTTATCGCACAGCGGTTTGGGCTCTGGGGGAGCTCCATCTGCTTTGCAGACCGCTAGCATTGCAACGGCAACCACGTTTCGGTTTGGAGGAAGCAGCCTTACGAAAGGTCCTGGGCATCACCGTGGAGTGTTGCAATGCCTCTTCTCGGCAGCCACCACAAACTCCAGATCTTTGCCTTTCGTGCTGAAGCTTCCTGTGCCATGGCCCACCTCAGAATGGCAGCCACCAAAACCAAAGACCCTGCTTTGCTGCCTGAACAAGCGATGAGGAACACAGCCTCTACCTTGCCTGGCGGCTGAGGATCCCTCGGGCTTCACGATTTAGGCTCCCTTGGATTTCTTCCAGGAACAGAGCGTGGCTCCACTCTTGCAAGGGAAAGGCAGGGTGGTTGGCAGTGTGGCGGTGTTTTGTATACACTACGTTCGGCGCTCAAAAGGCTAGTGCTGAAAGTGGGGAATTTCACGTGGCTCAATTCCCTCCCGCCGCAGGGAGTGTGTGTGTCTCCCCTTCCCAGCAGAGTGCACTTACCAGGGTATGCTCCATGCCAGGGAGAGGACTGCCTCCCTCCTCTTAAAGCTGGTCTAGCGTGAATTAGGTACTTCCAGATGTTTTGGCTAGCAGGGTGGGAAGCAGGGAGGCCTGGCCTTGTGGGTCTCTGAATTGCCTACCTAGAGGGCTGTGGGATCACGTTCCCTTTGGTCATGCACTCAGTGGAGGCTTAGAGAGCACCCCTGTCCCAGCATCACCCCATAGCCTGCTCCCTCTGAGGAGACCTGACCTGCCTCTCATGCTTCCTGGGTATCCTGTCAGGCAGGGAAAGGGACTGAGCCCAGCTCTACTTTCATGAACCGTTGGGCTACTGACTAAATTAAGGTACGAATAAAAATAGCCTACGCCCATCCCCTCCACCCACCTCGAGCTCTTTTAGAAGAAGGGAAGAAAAAAATGATAGTTATTGCTGCGTTTTTGGACACCTGATCTGGAAGGTGGGCAGACTGAAACCACCTGCTGCACTGAGTCCTTAGGGAAGAAAGTCAGGGATGTTCTTGTAGTCGTTGTAAAGGACTGAAGTCCAAGATGGATGCTGCAGGCTTTACAATGCTCAGAGACTTTTGTTTTGCCACTAAAGCCAGTGACAGGCACCCTTGTGTCCTGAGTGCATCGTTGTGGAAGGCACTACCACATCAGATGCCTGAGGTTTATTAGTGTTTTGCTCTGACATAAGCGATTGACATAAAGTCAATTAATGGGAGGAGGAATTCAGCATCAGTTAAAAACTCTGATTCTACAGATTTGAAGTTGCACTAGCAGAAGCTGAATAAGGCAAAGTAGTGTCTTCTGTCTCCTTGAGCTTTTTCCTGACTTGCGTGCACAACATGGTTTGTGCTGGGAGTGACAGGGAGTGGACATACAACAAACATTTCCCAGGACTGGAAACGGTGTGACAGCCTCATTTCTCATGAGATTTGTTCAAGTAGTTCAGCCTTCTGTGGTCAATTTACTTTGTTACCATCCAGGAAATACAGGTAAATAGCATGCAATCATAGTGATGATATTAATTAAGTATTCCTTTCCATTGTGACTGCACGCTGTTGGCATCTCTAGTGTCCATTTTGTGGTAGGGGAAATGGTCTGACCCAAGGAACATCTAAGAAAATTCAGCAAGAGCCCTTAGAAATGCAGTGTGAGCCATCGTAGCTAATACTTACTTCTTATGTTGTGATGAGGAGGCTATCTCCCACCCCTTCCCCCCAACATAGGGGTACTGTGATGACTAAATAATTGATAATCCTAAATTTCCCTTAAGCCTGACATCTGGACACAGCTGTGGCTGTACTAAATACCACCCATTGCTAATTCTTTGTACAGCCCTAGTACCTCTCACCCTGAAGGACTAGACCTCTTGAACTCTGGACATGACTACCTTCACATTTCCCCCAAAAGGCCATAGTAAGTGAGGCCTTCTTAGAGAAGTCCAGCTGTGTGACAGCAGCTGCTGCCTTATGCTCCCCTAAAGGGGAAGTGGGGCCTGTTCTGGGGTGTGATGGGACCAACTGTCTACAAGCCTGGCATTTTCTCTGTCTCAGTGCCCTTCACTGCTCTTGGAGAGGTGGTCCTGTGGAAGAGGGTCCCAAAGGGTGTGCAACAGCCAAACACAGTCTCTGCTGGAGGGAAAATTTGTGCATGATTCAGAGCAAGTACCACTCTAATAACCTTTACTAAAGAGGAGCTGTGGAGAATAAAACAACTAATTGGGTCTGCGCTGGGATGCTTTAGTACCCACGCTGAAATTTGGCCAAGGGAACGAAGCTCACACCTTTCACTGTTGCACACAAAGAAACCAATATTTCCAAGGGATCTTTCACAACCAGCAACGGTAAGGATTTATCACGCATAACATCCAAACCTGAACACACCTGGCTCTGGTATGGGATCATTGGTGGTTGTTTTTTTGGTTTTGTTTGGGTTTTTTTTTTTAATATTCCATTTTCAGCTGGAAATTACTGATGTGACCAAAGTCCGATTCCCTTCAGCAGTTTTTCCCTTCCTCCCCCCACCTTTTCGCACTCCCTGAGGTCTGACCATCTGGAAATCCTCCTCCACCTCTTCATCATGTGTGAATTTCCACCTAGGGCTGAAAGTGTCACTGTACTAAAGTGTGATGCATTAACACATTGAGGCAGAAAGCAGAGGGGAGTTGGGGATTATAACACTTCATGACCCACTCTGCAGTCGCTCTATGATTTAATCATCTTTATCAGCTTGTATCCTTTTCTTTGTACCCTTGTATCTTCCCTATACATCCTTTATTAAAATGTTGCCATAATTAACATAAAACCCCACACAAACAAGTCAAGTGCAGTACCTTGTCTTGAGACCAGGATCAACTGAGAAAGGCAAATGTTTCAAGGAGAACATGTTTCAGGCAAGGTGGAGGACCTGGATTGCTGTTTCACAATGAAGCTCACTAATTATCTGTATCTCCTACTGCATATTGCAAACTTGGGGATCTTTGCTGCCAACCCTCATGCACATGGTCAAAGCAACAGTAATTTATTTATTTACTTATATAAAATATAAGCAGTAGTAACGTTAATCCTGTACAGAAGAGAAAGCAAGCCCTGCGAAATATGTGCCATGTTGGTTTATCTTTTCGGCAGAACGGAATGGAAAATTCACTAGTTTGGAAGTCAGTTAGCTGCCTAGCCTTCTCCTGACTAAATACTGAGGCTTATTATGCTTCAAATAAATATATATATATTTCTTTTGTGGCTTGGTTGCTGTAATCATCTTGGATGTAATAATGTTACTAGCCTCAGGGCTATATTTATTAAGATTTTAATTTAAAATCTTTCTGTCCTTCAGCATTTAAACAGAGGAAAACCCCATCTGGAGTAGCCAAAAAAAAAAGTTTCATCCTTTTCTTTTTCATTCCTTCCCCTCCCCTAGGCCCTCTCTCTCATCTTTTAAGCAAAAAAACCAGAACAACGCACTTTCCAGTGTAGCTCTGCACCCTCCTAATGCTTCAGTACCTGTGTAGGTGTGGCAGACCCAATGTCTGCTTAATATGATCCATGTGCTCCTGCTCTTCTTGTCTCCAGAGCGGTGGTTTTTTTCTTGCCTTTGTATAATAGTACCAATGTATTTCACGGGAGTATTTCCACATACTATGTTTTATTCTTAATAATGCTCTTGGTAAGGACCCAAACCACAATAATAAATGTCAGGGGGGCAAGACCCTTGCTCAGAAATGGCAAAGGACTGTGGAGAAGTTTTAGGGTTATTCTTTGTTAGTAAGCAAGCTGCCCAAATTTTGAGGAGATCGTGGTGGGGAAGTAACGGAACAAGAAGACCTGTTTGTAACCTGTGGAGTGAAAAACTCCTATGGTCTTGAAACACCTTTGAGGGGACATCTCAATAAACATCTCGGTCGAGGGGACAGGCTGAGCTGTCGCAGT
Organism: Eurypyga helias; assembly: GCF_000690775.1. Classification (NCBI taxonomy): domain Eukaryota; kingdom Metazoa; phylum Chordata; class Aves; order Eurypygiformes; family Eurypygidae; genus Eurypyga; species Eurypyga helias. Next base: position 8,452 of record NW_010267944.1, read on the forward strand.
GTCTGTGCTGTTTCAGAAGAAATGGCAGATGTTAGCACCCAAGTCGTATAGAGCTGGCAATCTATTTTGTTTTAATCCCATGGCATATTCAAGTTATTTCCTCATGAGGGGACAGGCAGTGCTGACTTACAGATGATAAATACTGAGCAGGGCAGAAGGCAATTCAGAGATTTTTGTTAATAACCCTCCCACGCAATTTAACAGTGCTGGAACATTGGTGACGGGTGGTAGCGGAAGACCTTGCTTGTAGCTAATGTCAGTGTAGCAAACACGGAGGGTGACGCAGCCTGAACATTCTTGCTGAAGGCCTGCAATAGCAAAATTGCACTGGGCAAATGACTGTAAATCGTGCAGGCCAACTCTCAGCTGGGATAAATTGATGGAGCTCCACTAACTGCGCCAGCGCTGCTGCTCTGCCCTAGTGGGAGATCCTCCTTGCTTGATCTGGAGGATTTGGTGCTGTTACAGGAGCCCCTTGCTGGCTTCCTGCTCCGCTCCTTGCCCCAGAAAGGCGTCCCTCAGTCATCCTTGCCACAATCATCTTTTAAAACCCACTCCCTCAGTCCTATGCAAACAGCCAAACTGCACAACTGTTTTTGTTTGATACAACAAAAGAATTATGGAAAACAAGACTGGACGATTAAGAATGAAAAGACTGAAAATTACTTTTGACAGGCGGTACCAAGGCCATGCTGTTAACTTCAAGCTCCATGGAGAGGATGAATTCCTGTATGCTGCTTTTCTCCCTCCACTTGATTTCAAAGCAACTGGCAGAATCTCGAATGCTCAACTTAGGGCTGGTGAAAATAGAATACAGGGAAAGAAATTCAGGCCTGAGCAAAAGTCTTCTGGCTGCAGCCTGTCCTACAAGCAGTAGGTGTAGACACTTCCTTTACATTGTGCTACTTGCTTGTAGGAAAGAGATGGTGGCCTATGTTGTGCTCATCAAGTGTTACCGATTGCCCCTCATGAAATGACTCGAGCTCCTGTACCCCATTTCTCTCACGACACCGCAAAGGTACCAGGCGTTTTTTGTTACTGAGTTCCATTTAAAATTGGAGGAAAACCCCTCCGTCTTGTCACCGCTCCCATTTTCCGAGGACAGCTGATTTTAACATTGCTCCATCCTACTGTTTATTTTCCTGATGTTAGATGTATCAATCACAGCTGGATGTACAGAAGAAACATAGCAGGTGACTTCTAAATGCATTGCCTCAGTACGTAGTGTTCAAATTATGAGAAGTCAAGTTTTAACTATTTTGTTTACCACTTAAATGCAGATTTTATTTTTACTCACTTTGCTACTTTGCAAGGCTTTTGGTGTGAACTTAAGCAAACATGAAAATCGTGTTCCTTAACAGTATGTTAAAAGCACTTATATGTTAAAAGTGCTCACCACAAAGCAGACGCTTCTTTGTTGGGCAACCAGCACGGCTTTTTCATGTTGCCTGTGTGTCCTCACCCGCCCCAACCTATTTAGGTCAATACAAGCAACTTCAGAGGAAGTCACTGCCTAGTTCTAAGGCTACAGCTTTGGACTGCAGAGGACAGACTGTGCGAGGAAAACAAGAGCACTCCTGGGCCGCCACCAAGCAGCGGGCAGCTTGTGAGTATCGCACGGGGTATCCACCCGATGGTGTTTGGTCCCTTCACTTCAGAAATTGAAGCAGATCCCTGAACTTGGTCCCTTTGCCCAAAGGGCATGCTGCTTTGTGTGGAGACTGGCCTGAGGGGAAGTACCCGACTGCATCGCTTCACCCCGCACAAGATCCACCTGCACTCCCCACAGCGAGCCTGGGAGCTTGGATGCAAACCTTCCTGGAGCTCGAAGGGGTCGTTCAAGAGGACCGATCGGCCAACATGCTGCCCGTGAGGCACTGCCAGGTAGCTGAGCTGAAGGGAGCGGGACTACGGCCGCGTTAAAGCAAGTGCAGTGGGAATGGGAGGCTGAGGTTGTGAGTATATCCCTGCATCCCTGTACTGCTGCCTGCCCCACGTCCCCATCCTGCCTGACACTTGTGTGAGGAGCTGGCATTCAATGGGTGCTCTTCAAGACCTGTTGAGGGCTCTTTTTTATTTCTGTGACTCATCTTCCAGTTTCTCGTTGTACCTGCTTTAGGTGAGGAGTTCCCAGTTTGGTGAGGTCCTTTGTTTTTGCCTGCTATACCCCCTTTTTCCAAGTGGTGTTCACAGTAGGATTCTTCTTTTAAGGAGAGAAATCTCTGCTAACAGGCAGTTTTCTCTTAAAGAAGCATGGGCAGGAGCACAGGAGACAGATTAACCTCTTAGTGGGTTTGCTGGTTTCTTTTTTTATGAGTTAGGTCTACCTTTGCCAGTTCAGAAAATGTTCAGGCTGTTCAGAATGACATTTACCTACTTGATTTTCAACAGGACTTTCCAAATCACACTTCATTTGAAACATCATCTAGTTTTGTTGCAGTTGATTTAAAAGTAATTTTTTGTAGCGAGGAATCGATCTCATTATGGATACATAATTTCATCTGAAGCAAAAGAATGGCATGAATACAAATTCCAGATAGAGCACAGTGCTATCAGCCTGCCCCTGTAACCATGTGTCTCAGTTTCTCTATATTTACAGCAAGATGACAATGGGCACCTTGTAAAAACACCCTTTCAGCTATGAGGCAGAAGTATATACTTCAAGGTCTATCCTTGACACTTCTGTGG
>NW_010267944.1:11187-13497 GCF_000690775.1 Eurypyga helias
GTGCAAAAATCCCCCGTGTAGATGCGGTTATATGAGCAAAAAAAAAGTGCTTTTGTCAGTATAGCCTATTTTATTTGGGAAATGTTTGCAGAAAAAGATGCCTGTGCTAGTAAAACTTGTATTTGCTGGTTATCAAAGGAGAAGCATTTCTGGTGCAAGCTGGGCCTCTTATATATGAAGCTTTATTCAGTTCAGCCATCAATCAGTACAGTAAAGAAAATCCTTCCTCAAAGGGATTAGTAAGGTTACCTAATAGATATTATTAATAGTTTAAGAGCATAAAAGGTACTTTAGCAATATGTGAGGGGCGAGATCCTTTGCAAGTGAAATTGTTATGGTCCCACTGACGGCATGATGGAAACAGAGCAGGGAAGGAGCTGCTTTGTGCCATTGCTGTCTACTCGGCTTCTAGAGCTTCCCACCGACTCAGGAAGGCACAGAGCTGCACCGACCAGCTTCTGTAAGAGTGGGACTTCTACATCTGCCGCTTCCTGAGAAAAATGTACATAAGCAGATATCCAGGTTATAAAGAGTTGTAGTGATTTGATGCTTCGGAAACATGCCGATTTACACTGGCTGAGGATCTCAGCACATACTGATTTAATTATACCGGTAGCTTTAATAACCACCAGGTTCCAACCATGAGGCTTCAGAAAATACCCTCCGATACAGTACCTTCTCACAGTGGGGCTCCCTGGCTAACCACGTGCTTGCCCATTAAGCACAAATCCCAGCCATTCCCCTGCATTTAATGTATGGAAAAGCATGACCCTGAATCAGATGAATAGCAGCCGGTTTGAGAAGGTGTGTGTGAAAATGTATCCTCACGCAGATGAGCTCAGAACAAATAGAATAGAGGGGAGGAGGGGAAGAGAGTGGAGCTGGGAGGGGAGTGTGAAGCTACCCTTTCCCTGAGAGTTCAGCCGCTATGCGTAAGCAACAAGTTTATGCCAAAGAACTGAAAGCTGAGGAGATCTTAAAATTAACAGAGCTTTATGGTTCAATCAATAGGCCACGCTCCCTGAGCAAGATTAGAAATCAAATGGCACATTTCTTTCTGTTAACCCTGCTTGCTCTTCCTGTAGGCTCTTCTGCCTGAAAGCACCTAAGGCTCGATTAAGTTCTTCTCTAGGAAGAACTCAAAGTCCATTGTGTAAAAGCTGTCAACAGAATGCTGTGTTGGACACACTTTAAATAACAATAGAGGTTATTAGTGTATTAGTTTGTTAGTAATTGCTAGAGAAGATAAGTCTTCCCAATATTTGAATATGCAAAATGGCTTTGGCTGGCTGAAAAAGAGAGGAGAAAATGAAAGCCAAAACATGCCACTGCAGTGAGTAACAGGGATGATTAAAAATCAGCGTATGTAAAAAAAGAAAAGCTCTACCTTGTTTTACTACTAGAAATACCTTCCCAGATTTGTTATCCCCACTGAAGACATGATATTTTCCCTCTTTGGCATTTCATTCTCGCTAGGGCAATGAAACAGTTGTTTTCAAAGGGAGAGGGACTGTGTTTGCACCTATTTCTTGTTTGACAGTGACCTCTATGAACCAGTCATCACTGCTCTGCCTGTTGTTTTCTTGTTAGCTCTTCGCTGTCAAATTAATTACTGTGAAGTACTAAGCTTGTTGCATTCACGTGCTCTTATTAGCTCACAGGATGTCAGAGTGATTGGATTTTTAGCATTATTTCTTTTTTTACATTCCAAGCTTTCCATTCAAAATCTGTTACTGGCAGGGAGGAAACACTGTATCTAATTCTGATCTCCCATCAGGGTAGCTCCAGTGATACCGAGGATTTGATTTACAGCGCTGTGTACGCAGTTAGACCGTGTTTATATTAAAACCAACATGAACAATCAGATTGGGATTGCCATGTGATTTTGAAGCACAGCATTAAGTGCCTTTCCTTTTGCGGTACAGAACAAGAAAGAAAATGTTTATGGTGAGAATAGCATTTGTCCCTTGCATTCTTAGATCACAGTAACGAGCTGATCCTCCAGCTTGACCCTCGTTACACTCTTGCGTTGCTTCTATTAGTTTGGAGGAAAAGAGCTCACGTGTGCAGTCCAGGAATACAGGAGAAGTTTTATTCTTCTTTTAAAAAATGAAACACACAGAATGTTGACATTTGTGTGTCCTGCTTCTGCTGCCCCTTGAGAATCAGCATTCGGCTCAGTGAAAGAGATGAAGGTCTCGAGATTCGCCTTCATTCCTGAAGGTAGATTTTTCTTTGTTAAAAATAAAGAAAGGAGAAGACGTGATTAGAGCCCGTTGCCTGGGCCCGCTGCCGGGCCGCGGGGAGGCT
>NW_010267945.1:0-31188 GCF_000690775.1 Eurypyga helias
ATAATTGTTTATTCCTTCCATTTGTAAGCATTACTCTTTGTCTCTGTTGCCTGTCTGGAAACCCAGCTACCTTTCCTATCTGGCTTGCTCAATGTTTTTTCTCCACCTTCTCTGTCCTATGTACCCAACTTTACATCCCACTGAAATAGCTCTCAACAAAACCTTTCTGTATTTCTTGGGCAAAACTTGACAGCAGGATGCCAGCACCAGCCTCTTGACCCATCAGTAATTTTCAGAATTATTGCTTAGGTTTTGAAATGTGTTCTTCTAAGCACCTGTGACTCAGTCCTCTATTGATGCTGCTCTTGTTGACTCATTTCCCCACCCTCCAACATTGTGTTGACTTCACCGAAACCTATCCTTAGTGTCTACCTCTTCTGCTCCCATAGCCTTCTCTAGACAACCTTATCTGCATATACAAACTCAAGCATGACTGCTATGACAATGACTCACAAGTCTACTCCAGACTTGTTTTCTTTTGTCCAAAAGTAAAATTTCAGGCAGTCCCTTTGACATTTACTCACTCCTGGTGAGACATCATCTCAAGCTGACCATGAATTTCTAAGTTCCACTCCACTAAATCCTGTCTCTTTCTCTCTCCTGTTTTCTGTCATGACCTGGGGCCCACACCTACAGTTACTAAGACTTCTAATGTAAACAATTTCTTCAGCTTGCTCACTTCCCTCTAATTTATCACATACAAACTGTGTCTATGTCTTTCTGAGTTTTATTCATAACAAACAGAAAAGATGATGACTTTCCTGGCCCTCCACACAACTGAAATTCTTACAGAGACTCAGCATGACTTGCATTTTTTTCTGTGGAAACTTGCATTTTTTCTTTTTTCTGGACAAATTCAATCACATACCTTTTTTTTTAAAATTGCTCTGTAAATGTAATTTCTCAACCTTATTGGTGTGACCAAGTTGTTGCTATCTTGGCTTCCTTCCCCTAGAGGGAAGAACTTTTCCCGTGGCAGTTCCTCTGTTTCAACAAACACAAGCTACTCTTCATTTTGAAGACACTCTTCTGCCTCACTCACACACTGCCACTTTAGGCTGGTCAGCTGAAACACTGCTGGTCACAGTCAGGAGCAGGTCTTATGGTCAGCCAAGGAGCCAGAGCCCCCTTCACCCTCTCAGTCTGGCTGGCTGGAACATACACACTGACCCCTTATGAGAGTAAGCAGTATGTCTGCAGACCTCCTGCACCTGTATTTGAAGCTAATGGAGGTTACCACGGTATTTTCTTCTGCTCTTTTGCCAGTTTCTCTTCCCTTGGTTTTCCTGTGCATTTCCTGGGACAAGAACAAGACTTTACATTTCTACAGTACCAAGCGCAGCGGCTTTCTAACCTCTGTGAAGGGGACTGTGAGATGTCTCATGCAATGCTGGTAACAAATAATACAAATTAGAAAAGGGTTTTGAAGTGACAGTAGGGGAATAGATTGGGACAGCAACCAGAAACACTGCTGCAAACCACGTGTTTGAGACACCCACACTTTGACCTTGACAATGGGTGGATCAACCCATATGACTTCAGCTGCTCTGTTACACCAACGCTTGCAGAAATGTAGCATCACCAAGATCAGAATCGGCTCCTCTGGCCAGCGACTAACAGCAGTGCTTTTATTTTGGCAGGCCAGCATCGTTCCAGCAACCAGCACAGGGGGAAAACGTGCACACGCGCAGCCCTCTCCTGCCCGTGGCTGCCAAAGCACCTTTCAGCCATCCCACCTCACCTGATGACACAATCCATCAGCACCCATCGAAATCAAATGCAGCTAATTGGAAGGTGATGACAGCCAAGGGACTGCTGGATTTGCATGCTAACTCCTCTATTTTAGTGTCACACAGCCAAACTACAGGTAAAGTGAGACTCTGCACTTAATTCCAGACAATTTCCTGTCTTCTCCACAGCACACAAGCATACACACACATGCACTTTCTCTTGGGCTTTGTTGTCCTGAAGCCAAAAATCAGCTGGAGATTGTATTACATGTGCTTTCCGAAAAGCTGGCCAAGAATCGCAAGGGGTAACATGTTTTTGTCCTCTTGTTAGGACAGGGCTGCAAACTGCAACTGTAGATGAATCATTAAATGTCACAGCAGCACAGCTCGCGCTGGGGAGCACAGGGTGCTTTCTGCAGGTTGGGTTACAGCTTCCTCATGCTTTTTATACCAGGGCTTAGGATGGATTCCTGGCTCTTGTTTCACACGCTATTGTTGAAGTTTTGTTTCGAGTATCCAACCTCCTCTCCTGTTCCATCACTGGCGTCTGCCCCTGCTCTAAGTCTACCAATTATTTCCTTTAAGTGTCAGCAGCACACCAGACACACTGAGATATAACCTTTCTTGAAGTTGATGCTGTTAAACTATTACTTGAAACTGAAGTCGCAGTTGACAAGTGCTACTTCAGTCACTAATAACTACTTCAGAAGTGCTAGTGGTGTCTTGGCTCTTAATGTTGTAGCGCAGGGCTTGGGGAGTGTCTTTACAGGTCATTTAGAGCCATCCATCTGATCTGAAACACGATCAGTCAATCTCTCCTTCGGCTTTGCGCCTTGCTTCCCGCTCTGTTCATCCCCTTGGGGCTGCAGCAGTGGCATGTCTGGGTGGCTTTAGTGGCTGCCCAGCTCCTGGAAGACCCCACTTTGGGACATATCTGTGAGACACAACCTGCATTTTAGTGTTTGTGGCAAAAAGAAGGTGAGGACTCCAATTCCTTGAGGCCGAATATGGCCCTTTCAAGGGAGAAGGCTCTCCTCTCCTTGCCCTACCACAATTTCCCCCTTTTTATTTGTTTAATCAAGTTGAACCTCCACCGAGATAAGTAGGATTCTTGTATGGAAGGAGGACAAATGCTGAGACATACATCCCAGCTTTGCAGCAGCAGGTAGGGAATAGCCCTCCTTGCCTTTCACACTCCCCTTTTTTCACACTCAACTCCTTCAGTCCAATCAAAACATCTGAGGTATCTCAGACACAGAGGCTTCACAGTTTGGCAGAGGTCACAAATATTTCCCTTATATTTTGGCAGGTTTTTGGCAGAGTCTTAGGATATATTGGGAACAAAGTAATATAAGACAAGGCCAGATCATCTGGGTCACTGAGCCTAACGCCCTGTTACTGCAGACAATCCTGAAAGAGACGTTAAATCCAGAACAACCTCCACTTTTCCTTTGCCTCCTGCACATAACATACTACAATGTAGCATAACAAACTAGGTCTGGCTTTTCAACAGAAACAAGATATTTCAGGTTTCCTGTCTCCTTGACATGACAATGTCTTCATCTAAATCCTGAAGCCACTGTTTGGATAGCCCAGCCTTGGTTTAATGTCTTTTAGAAAATGATGCTCATGTAATTCCTGAAATGTGAAATCTAGGTCTCAGGTCAAGAGCATAGATGTTCTTTAGCTGAAAAATTCAGATCCATCAAAGACTGTCTATAAGAGTCTGTGACTCTTCAATCTTTGGATTGCAACTAGAGTCTTACGTCTATGTATAGACTTTTGAAGAGCAGGATCTAAACAAAAATACCGTTGAAGTATGGGGCACTGTTTTTTGCTTCCACCCCTGCAATTTGCTGGGAGACGAAAGACTTCTTCAGGGCTACAACCCATCTGCACAGACAAATAACCAGACCTCAGCTTGAACTTTATTCCTCCTTTACTCTGTATTCTACCCTAAATCCCTCCCTCAGGCAAGAGTTTGGTGGGACACAGTGGGAGAATATCCTAAGACAGTCGAGGTCATGGCACACAGAGGGTCTTGCAACCATGAGAGATATAGAAGCACCTCAGCCAGAGTAGGGAGGTTGCTTCACAGAAAAAATAAATTGGATTCTTATTTTAGCAACTGTATAGACAAATTAAATCCATTCCCATGCAATGAGGAATCAGTCCTTCATGCCTACAAGGTGACAGACCTCTGGCCAAGCCACATACCCTCTGGTAGTAAATTGATTAGCTGAATCTCTTGCCAGGCAAATTTCTAACCCTCAGGAATAGTATTGGTTATCGGCAAGTTGTATCATCTACAGCACAGGGAAATTTTCATTCTCAATGGGAAATACAGCTGGGCCAAAGAAAGCTTGTATTGCACCTGTATCTAGCACAGATCGTATAGGCATATGAGTTTCCAGAAGGCAACAGAAAGCCCATTCGTATGGCAATTGGGTCTTTATATCCTCTCCATGTGTACAAACTTATGGTTGTATGAACAGCCATATCCAGTTATTGAAGTATTTGATGATCCAAAGTGCTCAAGGCCTTCTTATTCCATCTCATTCACTATTAAATTTTGTACAACATTTTTACTGGCTTTCAGCCTGCAATAAATACGAATCACTTGCCAATAAAAGCTGGTGTCTCCCTCCATCAGGAGGACTATAGCATCATTGTTATTTAAGAGGTGGCAGTTTTGACACAATGCTTATTTAAAATTCGTGAAAGAAAAATAAGATGATGTAATAAATCTGCATTTTCTTCATAAGCAGCCATTGAAAGTCTGAATGCTCTTCCCCTTTCCAAAAGCATCAGCCGTTTAATGTTTGCTGAGGTTTTTTTACATGAATTAGGGCGTTTGAGTGAAGCACTGTCAGTTACAAAACCACGCTGTTGTCTCCAGCTAATTTGTGTTAGCAGCTCTTTTAAACTGCTAAATCTAGTTTTTAGTGTACGATGATTTTGTTTTGTGATGGTGTAAAACAGCTGCTACTTTTCTGATGAGTTGCCTGTTTTCCATTTTATGTCTCCGCAAGATGTTGGGTTTCATCATGGCCCAGTCTGACAGGCAGCTGAGAACAACCTGCAAAAACCTCACAAAACACATCAAAAAACAAAGATCCCCAAATCCAGAGGTTCAACCATCCATACACCCAAACTTCAGAGTGATCGGTCCTTCTCCCTCTTTACTTGTACCCTGAGATCATCTCAACGCTGGATTTACACTAGGATGATCTAAATGAGGAGAAGAAAACAGGATTAGCTGGAAAGCAGATTACTTGCTGCTTTAAGAGGACATGTGAAAGGGCACGCAAGCCCCCAGGGCTGTTTCTGGGGGGGCTGGCACAGATTGGGATGGCTGTACTGGTTGTGTCACTGCTGTGCATGCTGCTAGAGGGGAACACTGCAATTCCCTTCCAGCAACCGACAGGAAAGGTGGCATTTACCCAGTCTTTTCTACGTTGGGGTGACAGAAGACAGATGTCAAACAGTCAACTGCATTTGAGCATTAGGTGCTTACCCCACCTGGATTCACCCAAATACCAGAATGAGAACTTAGAGCCAGCTGTCATCCTTTGGTTGTTTCCATGTCCCTAACCTTTAGAAAAGAGTGGCTGCAGAAGACCAGGGAGGCCCTTAGTGGTGTGCTCAGGCTAGTCCTCAACCAGTTATAGCAGTGAAGGTGGCCTGGCCATTCAAACCTCCTCCTTCTGGCCAGTGATGCATCTCCCGAGGGCCAGGAGTGTTGTAACCATCCTCTCATCCTCCCACCTCTCTGTCCAGTTATACCAGAAAGATGAAATTATGGCTTGGGGGACCTTCCCAACCTACCACTCTGCTTTCTTCAGACTCTGGGTGTCAGTCACTGCTTTTTCAGGGCACTGAACTTCTGGGGTGCTGACCTCTTCTCATCAGCAGGACCCAGGATGTGGCTGCTCGTGGCAGTCAGGAGATGGGAGCAGGGGCCCAACTGACTGTGAATTATCTACTCCTCATTAACATTTCAGGGGGCCTCCCTTGGGCAAAATTCCTATCAGCTTTGTGCAAGGTACCTTAATGTTAACCACATCGTGTTCTGGTTGTCACCCTGTAGATACTTTGCTACTGACTTTCCCATACTGGCAAACAACCCTGCTTTATTCGGCAGCAGAAGGCTGAATGATTGTCTTTGATCTTGTCTTATCCCCTGTATCCTGTGGGCTGGCATTTGCTCCGTGTGTGCAAAAGCAAGAAAATGATGAAAAGCGTAAAAGAAGCACTCAGAGAACTTCTCAAAGAGGTGAAGACTAAGATATTGCCAATAATAACCCACACCCCATAAAAAGATCTTAGATTTGGATAGACAAATTGGAAGCAGCTTGCCTCCTTGATTCTTCCTTCCCTTTGCACTTACACCCCTTCCCAGCACAACATGCAGGCTTTTCCGAAAGCTGTGCAACCCGTTGAACAGCAGTGGTCTAAAACTATTATGGAGATCTTAAACTGCTGAATCGTTACAAGCTAAAATTGATTGCAACTGAGCCTGTGAACTGAAGTGCTAGAAAGTGCACAGAGAGAAGTGGAGAAAGGGTGCTAAGGATTTTGCTTCTTTATGTTTCTTTTTTTCCTTTCTTTCGCATGCAACATCATCATAAGCTTTTCAAGGCATCTTGCTTTAATGAGTTCTGCATGTCTCTATCTCAGTAATCACTGGACAGTTTCTCCTGGTATTTCCAACATAAAAGATATTCCTGGTTTGTCTTCTAATTTGCTTGTTGCGGTGTCATTTCTGAAGAACTGTACAAGTGCTTCAAAGTCAAATCCAGAGGGAAAATCAATTATGTGGATACTATGATATTTACTCCCCCTCAAGCTAAAATGGCCTTTTTAAAACTTAAAAATAATTTTTTAGCCTGTTTCACTCTATTCTGCACTGGGTTTATTTGCACCCTCATCACCAGAGCATCTGAACACCTTCAAGTAGTACATTAAGCAACGTGACTAACATCTGTCACATATAGTTTACTCGCTCGCTCTCAGCATCCTTAAAATGAATTTAGTGCTTCGGTTGGATCGATAGAGCTGGAGACAGACGGTGTCTGTTTAGCCTTGGTGCAGGCACAGCATGTATAAGACCCCACCGGGGGGGTCCCCCAAACCTGCTGCCCCTCTGCCCTCTCCCCCAAATGCCAGCTCATGAGTGTGTGGGGTGCTCTTGGAGACGTGGCTCTGGACCAGGTTTGCTCACAGCGGGACAGAGAAGTCGGAGAAGCCTGGGGAGATGAGATGGGGCTGTCAGTGTTTGCTGGCTCTTGGCTGCAGGTGCCTGCAGCTGTAAAACTACTCAGGAGCTCAGGTGGGTCCAACAGCCACTGATTGTCAAGGTTTTCTGCCTTCCTCAGGTGGCTTTGCTTACTTTTTAGTATCAGTTACAATTTACAGCTATTGATGGATGAGAATGTAACTGTTTCTCACCATCATTTTCTCTACTAGATTTCTGCCACTGGGAGCCTTTGACAGAGTTGGTGGTCTCAGGCACTTGAATTCAGGTCAATACAGGTCCCGTGCTGAACACGGCTGGCAGCCCTCTCCTATGGAGCCAGCACCAGGAGCAAGATCTAGGCATCCTGAGGCACGGTAATTTCATGCAATATGTTTTCTTAATGGGCCAAGTATGTTTTGCCTAATTTTGCTTTCAATGCATGGGATTGTTATTGCTCAGTGGCCTCACACAGGTGTTTAAGTAGTTTTGAGGTATGATTTTTCAGAAGCAGCATAAGATTTTACTGACTGTTTCCTAAAGAGTAACTTCAGAGGAAACGAGCATTCACAGCCAGTTGTGATGGATGCATGTGGAGCTTCGGTGGAAAACTCAGGAGGTGGTGACCTGTCTGTCACGTTCTCTTGTATTTTGGTTGAGTGTGAAGTAACTGAAAAAGGACACAGCTTTTCATCCAGTAAGAATTAGGAGAAATGGAGTTACTAATTAATTAATGTTTCCCCAGAAAACTGTTGTCTTCTCAGCTCTGATAATACGAACATACGGAACACAGTTCAATGGGTTCATTAAATTCCAGGGTTTGTGAGGATACTAGGGTGTGGGCCTTACTTTGCTCTATGAATACTCATTACATGGCAGACTAGGGAACCCTGGTCTCTGCATGGTAACCTAAATTGTAAAGCCTTTGGCACATAAGAGGCTTCTGACCCACAACTTGGCCTTGTTCCAGTTCCCTAGTAGGTCAAAACCCAGGTGTATAACAGTCGTTTCTCCTCACAGCCACCAGCCTGTACCTTGCCATCCACCAAAACCAAACCTACGTACTCGGCTGTTTGGAAACTCAGCACCATCCAGCAGGACTTCATCCAGGTATGTTCTAAGCCTACTTCTCTGGACAAGATCCGAGACTGTTACAGTGTTAGCAGCAACAGAAACATGAGTTATCTGATCAAGAAAGATAAATACATCTATTTCAGAATACATAATCTTACCACATATGTGAAGTAGTTTAACCATTAGCAAGTTGTCAAGCATTATTGAATGGAATTAGCCTCTTTATTTCTGGTCAGGATCAATTTTTTTTCCCCTTCCCAGTACAATGAGTGCTTACACGTTACACATTGCAGCGCCTGGGGCAGATGACACTTGCCAAAGGGCTTGATAATCAGTTCTGATACAAATCTGACGTGAATAGACTTGAAAGAATCTGGATCAGATGATCAAGGGGAGAAATAAGTCCCTATTTAATGCTGTGACACTTCTAAATATCTATGCATGTTGTATTCACCCCAAATGTGTTTGGTTACAAAAGCAAGCACAATGCACAAGGCCGACGTGTGGACTGGTACATGGACAGAGTACGGAGGTGAGGATGGCATTTCACATCCCCTTTCTGCATAGAATGTTGTGGAACTGTTAGGTGTGGAACTGGCAGCCCTTCAGAACTAAGTATTATATTAATCATAAAACCACGGGGCAGGGAAATGCTAATGGCCTCTTGTCCACAAACTCTGTGGCACAGATACCACAAGCAGAAAAAAGACTTTCCATAATTATTTTCTTTTTCATTAAAAATCTCTGTTAGGTTTGCACCTCCGATTTGGAGATGAGAGACCTATTACCAGTCCCAGACCTTGGAGCCATGCCTTCATTTACCACCAGTCGGCTTTGCTCCTCTCCCTTTTTCTTTCCAAGCCTGGCTGTATATGAGTATTCATGAATGCTCTTTATTATTTCTCCCCTCACAGTTGCTTTTTTCTTCCCACACCTGCCAACATTAGCTCCTTTCTTTGAATCACGCTGCTGTACAGCCTAATGCATGTGATCTCCATGCCAAGATGTTGTTTAATTTCCCAACAAAGTTCTTCTGGCATGGAATGAGCTGAGCAGTAAGAGCACAGGAGGGGAAGCATAGATGGGGGTGGGAAGTGGAATGAGAAGGAAGATGGACTCAAATTTATGTTGCTTCTGGCTTCACATATCAAAGTTGTGTTGCGAGTGGCTGGGGAGAAGTGTGAGTGGGGTGGAGATGGCAGCAGGGGGTTCATCGATGGCAGGTTGCTGAATCAGGAACCCTGACACTTGTGAAGTACTCTGTCAGGAACATTAAGTATCCAAAAGTGATAAAGCTTCAATTTGCTAGTCCATTAGACTAATTACTGCAATAATTAAGTAACTACTTGATTAGAACTAATGGGTACCTAATTATCCAGGAGAAAAGTATCAGGTGGCAATTATCAGGTGGCAATTAATAGACTGGAGTTAATGTCTTAGCACTGTCTTTGTATGAATTCATAAGCAAGGTAAAGAAAACAAACAATAACTTATTAATATTTATTGGTGCCACGGTGTTTTTCAGCTTGTTTCATTTACACAGAACCAATTAGTGAGAAGACAGTTAGTGTTGCAAAGACGTAAAGTGACTGAAGCAGGAGTTTGATTTTAAAGGAACAGGATCACATTAGCACTTATAAGCAAAGACAAATGGGTATCAGCCAGGGACTTGGTTCTGGAGCTACTAATTCATCAACAGAAGAAATCAGAGTAATTGAGCTCAGTATTAATAATGAAACACACAGGAAGGCATCTCCTGCCTTAATGGGGTTCAGTTTAGTTTTGGTCCCTCCTTGAGTCTTCATCAGCATTTTCTGCATTGCTCGGGAACCAGAGGAAGCACCTTAGTGAATGAACGGGAACTTCCCAGTGGCACGGGTGGAAGACACCATCATAAAATCTTCCAGATCAATGCTGTAAACTCCCTGTGGAGACACATTTCGTGGATAGCCAATGCCTGGTTGTGATGCTGCTACAAACACAGTTTCCATAAGGAAGACAAGGCAGTGGGACTGAATTCCTACCCATGCGCTGTGCTTACCTCTGTAAAGAAACCACAGTGACACCTCCATTCCTGGTAATTTCCCCTTAGCTTGGCACCCACGTGAATCATCGCTAGTTCACATGAGCGAAGTCCAAAGGTAACTCTAAACTGCTTTAGACCTCAGATGCTTTGGGTGGGCATTTGTTGTTTGTGGTTTTGGTGGGGTTTTTTCATGGCCATGAAAAGGGCCAAATTCTCAGATGCCATAAACTACTGTTGTTCCTTTGATGTCAATGAGATTGTAGTGAATTATGCCGAATCAAAATATGGGCTAGGATCTACTTTTCCCACCCTCTTCTACAAATACAAGAGTTGTTAAATTTCCCAGCAGAAAAAATGAAAAAGTCCCAGGGAATTCTTTCCTATGAATCTTTATGGCCCTAATAATCATTGCTCCTCTTAAATGAGCTTCAAACCAAAAAAAGCGCATGTGAGTTGTCTCCTTGCCTCTCTATGGGAGAGCTCATATTAGCAATAATTACTCTCATGAGTAAGAGCTTTTACAGTGTGATATACAACGAGCTGGCTCCTGCTCTTAGAGCACGGAATGAAGGATTCCCTTATAAACTTTAATCCTTTAAAATTCAACTGTTAGCAAATGAAAGACCAAATTCTTGGATGGATTTCTATCAGCGTAGTGAGACACAGCTCTGCACAGTACGTGGTTTTATGAAAGTTGAGGATCTGGCCCCTACAACAGCTATTTCCCCCCCTCAATCCTTTTTTTCCGTGGTATAAATAAATGAAAGGTGTCCTAATCATATTTTAGACCGTGTGCAGAGTCACACGCGAAACCATAATGTCTGTATATTAAAGCATGTGGAATGATAAATGGAGATAAATCTAAAATTTATAGAACATGAACATTTGCATAAACTGCAATATCCAAACATATAGGCTGTTAAGTAACAATTGTCACGAAGGGCATAAAAAATTCAACTTTGTTTCATGAAAAGAACTCAAATTCCTAACATCATTAGGATAATATATCATTTGTTCCTATCTTATTAAAGGCGTAATTGTTGTTAGGCACAGAAGTGGCATTAACTCTAATCTGACTTTATATATGTACAAATAGGAGGGGAGGTGAATGTGAAAATTGATGCTTTTGGTGATCCATAGGCATTTTATTAATGTTTGAATAATAACTGCCTGGAGGGCCTGTTATAAATTAAAGGGACGAATTGAGATATAAATTTTTATGAGGACTAGTTATACATTTCCATTATGTGTTTAAAAATGAAGGAATTACTGTGAACACAGCAGAACTCACATTTATTTGAGGTGATTTGGATGGGAGGGAAGGTGCAGTGAAGGAAACTGCATGCTGGCTGTAAGAAAGATGTATCTGTCCCTTTGAAAAGATATATCATATGTCATGCATGAACTCTGTTCTACAGGAGACTTTTCTCTGCAGCTGATTTCACATGATTATTTATTTGACAACAGAAAGTGATGATATAGCAGCGAGTTTTAGGCCACTTAGAGAAGAATTCTTATACTTAAATCATAGAGGAGTTCCCAAGCCCCAACCACTGTCAAACTAGAGTTAATCTAAGAGAGGAACCCAGGCATCTCTTTGGCATTTATTTCTCATTATTCCTCCTGCCTGGATATGCACATCTTCATTTGCTGTGCCAACGGCATATTTCAGAGCTTCCTCCTGCCCTTTGTTGTGGCTGTTTGCAGGAGCTCAGCTCCCATCGCTGAGTGAGCACCGGGCCCTGTTGGCATCCACCAGCACAGATGCCCTGAGAGCGCCTCAGGTAGTCCCATCAAGGTGCTTTTGCCGTGACACGGTGGGTAATGAGAACCCAGTATCTTCAGGCAGGCGCTTTGGACCAAAACTATGCCTATTCATACCAGAGAGGACAATTTACCCCAGTACTTAGCCAGTCACTTAATATGTGGGAATCTGTTCTCCATCCCTTGGTTTATTGCAACTGACCCCTGAGGGCAAAGCCTTTCAGGTCAAATTCTCCAGGTTATTTAGTGTTTAACTCTTGTCCAGAGGTTTGATTGCTCTTGATTTCAATAAGTGCCACCAAACTGATGCCTCGGAGGTCCTGAGCTGCATTCTCTGTGCCTCAGATCTCTGACTGTAAACTGGGGAGACTCACAGTTGTTTGAGGAGGAAAGTGTTCATTGAGATGATGTCTGGAGAGCTGACAATGTAGTATCATCTGCAGGCATGATGCACTGATATAGCAGCTGTGCTAGTGTGTGTCAGTAGTGTTTTATTGTAAGACACACAGTACAGGGGCCTTCTGTTTTACAGTCTTTTATGTGAGTCAAGTAATTAACTGGAATTTTTATAGGCCTTTTTTTTTGGTTGTTTCTCCAAACCCTCACTTTAATCAGACTAGGCAAGTACTTTCTGTTTGGACTAGGCCTGATTCATTGGGAAGTAAGGTTTTTTTCATGCTCCTGGCTTGCAGAGAGCCTGAAGCAATAATGAAATTGATAAAACATTGAGACCTAGCTCAACCTCATTTCCCATCTTTGAAGCATCGCCTTTGGCTTCACCATTCAGGGAGATCATTCTGTATGCTTGGAGAAGGGCGGTTGGGAGTGTCTTTTGATCTACAAAAGCATTATTTTTTTTTTTCCTGAGGTGGAAATGAGTTGGTCTACAAGAAATATGACAAGAAGTCCTCATGGTTCTCATTATGGTTCCTACTTTTAGCAGCCCTTTGAATCTGGACTGGCTCCCCAAGCACCTCACCCTGTGACAGTAAGAGGAATGATCAGCTCTATGTAGTTCCTTGTTCATTGACAACAGTTAGTTCAGCTTTCCATGATCTCAGTTCTTTGCCTCCAATCTTTCTGCTGAGGAGCCCAATTTGTGACACTCCTAATCTTCGTCAGGTTCCCAGTGTCCATTACCTTCAATGATAGTACCATTGTTCTCTCTACCTCTAATGGCACTTCCCTAGTGCAGGTCATTTCCCATAAAGTCATACAAACAACCTGATTGCCTGCGGGCTGTCGGGAAAATATCGCCCAACAAGCACCAAAGCAGCAAAAAGTATTCTCCAGTCAATCTGAGCCTTTTCTAAATGTGTTACAGTGCTGGACAAGTGGCTAATTAGGCAAGAGTCGTACTGTCTGTTTTCCAAAACTATGTTTTTTCTGTGTGTGTTATTGAAGGGACAGCTTCACAAGAGTTTCTTTAGGGAAGGTGCAGGGGAATGTTATAGAGAGTAAGTTCTATGACAGAATTAGCAAATGTATTAAGTACAGTGCCAATCTGGTATAGCAGAAATGACTAAATACCCATCAGGGCCTGTCACTCGTCAAGAAGTGAAATCTTAGACCCATTTAAGTCAATGACAAATGTTCACAGAATCTGGTTGCAAGTTAATAAATGTTTGGAGCCTGTATAACTCAAACTCTGATATTTGTCAGATTAATTATTTGGTTGATCTTATTGTCTGTCAAATAATTTCTTTGTGGAGTTAGAATGCTTTGTGTTTTATTGTCTATAATTTCGATTAAGAAAACATGGTACAAGTATGGAGATACATCACTGCAAGTTTTATGTCGGGTCACAGACAGTTATTATACATAATATTAAAGCATATAACTAAATATGGGATTGTAAATTGTTCAAAATGGATCACAGCTGAGGTTGCATCTTCTGCCTCCCTCAGGTCACTTCCTGGTTTAGGAGTGGTTTAATATTCAACCTGAACTTTATCATATTTTTCTCATTAGGCTACATATATGTAAAATGAAAGAAAAAAACTTTGCATGTGCATCAATTCCTTCAGCTTAACCTTGGCTTTAATACAAAACAAAGGATTTCAAGACTGTATACATCAGGTGTTTTCAGCAAAGTAGCAGCAGCAGCAGCAAATCATAGACATTTGTCACTCCTTGGAGCTGTCTGACAGTTCTGACAATTCATTAGGCTGGGCTGAAAAGAGGTTTAGAAAGCAAAGGAAGGATCACAGGTAGTGGAGTTGCTTTTGCATGATCCAGTAATAGCTGATTTGTATCATTTTTGGTGATGGATACACTGCTCAGATTAAACTCAGCTGAATTTTTCCCCTTTATTCTTCTCTTTTTTTTCTTTCTCTTGTTCCTCCAACAAGAGCTTCTGGGCACATTAGTCTAGATTTAGACCTCAATTTACCCCAAGAAGTAGATGCCAAGGAAATTATTCCTGGTAGCTACTGATATTTGTGGCTTACCAGAGCTAAGGAGAAGTGAATGGAGTTTTGCTATTCAGTTTCTACCTAGCGAGGCTTTTCTTTGTCACCGTGTTTGAGTTATATTCTTTCCTATGGCTATACCATGAGATGTGCCATTCTTCAAAGTCAGTCATTCCCACCTGAATGTATGCAAACCAAACCTATGACTTTGTTCAGCGATAAGTGCTTCCATTATCCCACTTCTTCCACTTACCTATTTGCTTTTGAGACTCGTACACAAGCAATTTTTTGACTTGAAGGCAAATCCTTTGCAATAACGCTGAATCTGCAGAATAGGCCACCTGGAAAATATTTGATCTTCGGTTGGAAAACATTTCTCTTTACGGGGTTGGTGGACTGTCTCAAATCATGCGACAATGTAAAATGCCTGGGTCAGATTCTGAGTTGATGAGGCAATGCTGTCCAGCCAGAGAGCATCCCTGGGGTCAGGCAGATGATGGTCTCTGGGATCAGCAATATGACTGAGCCCGCTTAGCCCCGCAGAGGATGAATAGCTTTCCATCTTCATTCTGTCTATTTTATAGCTGCCACAGAAGGAGGAGTCTGAGATTGATCCTGACCCAGTAGTATTATATGTAGGTCCTACAAGAGCAATATTTGCTCTTGATGACCACTGGAACATAGACACTGAAAGAACTGTAACATGCTGCTAAGAAGGCCTTATACGCAGTTTTTTGGTATGTTTTTTTTACACAAGACATCTCCCAGACCCTCAAAACCATCAGTAAAGGTCTAAGTACTTCCTAATTTGTCCCTTTTTTTTCTTCTCTGAGGTTCAAAGTGCTAATGGTTCAGTGAACTCCGAGGTTCAGCACTGCCTCACCATCCATCTCAGCTGCAAGGCTTAGCAGCTTTTAGCTGCTGAATACTCAGAGAGAGCTGAACCAGGCTTTTAGCTGGACAATCCCAGAACTAACTGAAAATTACTTTGGCATTCTGCATCTTCCAATGTGTCTTTATGTGCCTGAAGTCAGCCTCTTTCTTGTGGAAGTAAAGGTGTTTCTGGCTCTGTGATCCTAGTGCAGGACTAGGAGGTGTGAAGCAGTTGATGATGACACTTGTGGATGCTGGCTTATGGCTCCTGTTGTCTGAGGTGGCTCCGTATTTGCTTGTAGGGGGTGTGATTTTTGCAGTTGGTCGTGAGTGGCAGGCTGCACTCGCTGGTTTGTTATTCTGGAGTTGCGCATGTGGGTTGAACTGTTGGCATTAATTATTTTTAATAGTGAGTCAGACGGTGAATTACAGGATCCTACCCATGGATATAAAAGCAAACAAAGAAAGAAATGGCCCTCCTCTCCCTTCCCTGACATAAGTCATATTTTGTCTCCTACGACCTCAACCAGCCCTTTAAATTTTGTATCAAACATTAGAAAGAAAGAGGTCAAAGTAAGAGCCCTGTTGGAAAAAACCCCTCAGCCAACCCAGATATGAACTATGGGAACTTGTCATCTTATCATCCTAATTGAAGTCATTCTGCAATGTATGACAGTCCATCATATATTCTGCCAGTCAGTGTGTCATACATGATGTGTAACGAGAGAGCTCATAAACCCAGAGGGGAAGCCCCTTCTTTTTTATTACTTTATTTGATCATTTTCATAAAAATTCCCCTTGCTCAATACAGAGGGACATGTTTATTAGCCCCATTAAAGCTTTGTCCATTCATTTGACACTGTGATTTACACAGTTTTACCCACAAAAGAATCCCATTATTTCCAGTCTGAAGAGGTGTCTTTTTTATTGTGTGATGAAAAATAAGTATTTAATTCCACAGGTGAAGGCAAAGAAAGGGGAGGTGGTTGTCAGAGGCTCAGGCGTAAACAAAAAGATGCTTTAGGTATAACTGACTCAGAGAAAGAAAACATTTCCAGTAAATATAGGAAAATAAATAAATAATCAAAGATGCTCTTCCCAAGGAGTGGGAATTGAACAGAGCTCAGCTGAACTTTTTTTTTTCCCTCTGTGCCTTCATTAAAAACAGCAGAATTTGGCAAAATTTCCCTCTGTGTTCTACTCATGAATGTTTCTAGAAAATATCAGCTTTCATACGCAAATATTCTTGAAGTGAAATTGGTGGCTTCCTTTGAACACAGCTAGTGCCTCAAATCCCATCTGCTTTTCCTACAACACGCCCACTCATTATCTAGCTTATTTGGCTTTATTTTATTTTTTTTTAAATGAACACAAATTAAGCTATTTAATCAAATATGTACATGATTACATGGCATTTTTGCATAAGAGTTATACACCCACGGAAATCATTAATCACAGATAACAACACTATGTTAAAATTAGACATTTTGCTTGCTTTCTTTTTTTGTGCGTGTGTGCTTTTTAACATAATATCCTGCGTAGCTCTAATTTCACCTCTACTCTCATTTGAATAAAGCAGGATTGTTTTACATCAAATTATTCATTTGTCTGTAGCTCTGATAATTGGTATTTATGTTTAGGCTTGATCTCAGAGGAATAATAATACAGGACTTGAAAACAAAATTGGAATGGATCGAATCTCTTCCTTTTCACTTTTTTTTTTTTGCTTGCACAGAATGTCACCATGAATGTCCATTGGCAAACTGGATAAGAAGGAGTGTCACAGTGCAGGGCAACCTAGAAGATGACAGGTATTTTCAGGCATAGCAATGATGAGATCAAATTCCCCTCAACCTGCCTTGTTTACTGATCTTTTAATCAGATTCAACTTCACTGCAGCTACAGCACAGAGTTCCCTGACAATGTATGACAGCATGTGACAGAAAAACAGTTTTTGGTTGGGGTTTTTTTTTTGGCCATTTGATGCTATTTCAGATAAATTTGAAGACCCAGCAGCATCTGATAAATCTACCAAACTATTTTAGTGGGGGTTTTTAAATGTGCATAATTGAACTGTAGCGTTTGGGGTTTGTGTTCATGTTTGCAGTGGAATCCAAACAGGAAAGCTGGGAAATGATCTGAACCCTTTGAGGTTAACATGCCATGAAAGAGCATCAACGACCAAAGAGGACATTATTAAAAAGCGGCCAACCTAGCTCAAAAAGAACCACTGTGTGAAGCAAGAGCCCACAGAACAACACCCAGGGCTGTTTGTGATCTTGCAAGGATATGTATTTCATTCCCTGTCTTCATCTCTCCAGATTTCCTCTGAACTGCTTCTGAGCTGCATTCTTGAAAAACACCAGCAACTACTGAATGTGTCTTATCAACCTCTTCCCTACAATCTGCTTCGTATTCTTCTCACACCCGTGTTCTCGCAGTGTCTTGGGGGAAATGCTTGGATCAAAGATAAGAGAGAACAAGGAAAGGAAAGAAGCAAGAGACAAACAACAAAACAAAACTGCCACCCCCCAAACTTTTTGACTAAACTCCTCTGTGAATCATGTGCATGATTACAGCAAAGTTAAAACTGCCTTCTTCTTCGCCAGTACTTAATTCCTGCTTTTAAAATCAGGCTCCCTTTGATCTTGAGGATTGAAATGATCTGGAAATGAAACAGCCATTGCTTTGCAGAAAGTCTGGAGGGGGTCCCAGACATGGCTTTTACCTGGAAGGCTTCCAAAACAGGATGAAATTTCTCTAGTTTCGGAACAAATTGCAAGACTTTTTCTCTATGTCTAGTCCAACTGTGGAACTCTAGCCCCGATGTCTGCTGGTTCCCAAAGCGCAGATGTAATAACTTCTAAGGTGAACCGAGAGTGTTATTTCCCCATTTTCTCTCCTCCAAGGGTCAAGGGTTCAGAGAATTTTATTAAAGTGAAGGCTTAAAGTTCTGGGCAAACTTGAGGAGACAGTTGGTTACAACTCAGGCTAGATCCAACCACGTGAGGGTTGGAGAGGACAGAAGACCAGGAGCATTCTGTAACATCTGGATCCTGTTGCAGGCATAGAAATATCTGCACGGCTTCACATGACCTGGTTGCAGAGCCAAAAGGGCTGAGAAATGTGGCTGAGGCACTGAAGCAGGCTTTGCCCTAGCAAGTAAGTCCCACTGAGAAAGCAAGCACATCGATATTTCTTTGATTGTGTTTCTTTTAGTTAATAGATTTCCATATGTTGCATGAATATTTCTTTTATTGGGTCTTGTGAATCCATCTGGTATTTGTATTGGGAGGGCTTGAGCTGGCAGATCCCTACACTGTGCTGTTACACAGAGACCTGGACTGCCCATGCAAGGACGGGTAGGTGGTTGGATAGAGACAACTTCCCCTCAGTTATCTTTTTAGTTAGATGAACTTCTCAAATCAGCCAAGACAACCAGGTTACTTACTGTCAATACGCTCCCAAAGTGTCATGTTTTAATGTTACAAAACGACTATGGGCTCCGTATCTGAAGAATAGCAGGACACAATAAAGAAACCTCTCTCTTTTCATGTGCTAGATGCAGTCACTACACAGTGCAACAACCCTGATCTAGGAAGCGTAAAGGAGAAAGGATGCCTGGGCATCAAAACTAAGCAGAAAATGTGCCGAAATATCATAGTGTGCCAAGACAATAAGAATCATTTTCCCTTGCATGTATTATTAAGGAACTGGGGAATAATTATCTGCTTTAATACAAGCTTTTTCCTTCTGCATGATTAACTTCACTGATATCAACAGAGAGTGTGATGACTCTGAAATGACAGCTCCTGGTAGCGCGTTCTGGGATGAGTAAAAACAGGTTGTCACTTTACCCCAGTCAGGAACAGTCAGTCACTTTGTGCTGAGAGCTGGACAGAAGAGCTGGGTTCTGCACCAACCATCTGACAGCCGAAGCGTGCAGCCGTGCCAGCCTCCTGCCAGGTGGCTCTCAGGTTGGGATGCAGGGCTAGCTGCTTCGGCAGGAGTCTCGGTTCTCTGATGCAGCACCGTGTAATTTCGGTTAGGCAGCTTCCAGACTGAAAGCACTCAGTCCTCCTCCTGCTAACCTGTGGCTGGGTTAGCCTGGTGAGCTCTGACCACCCCCGCTGCAAGGCAAGGCGCTCTGTCTCTCCTGATTTCACTGTTCTTTACAGCAGTGCACAAGCATTGAGCCGAGTCTAAAACATTATATACTTTAAAATCCCTGGCTCTAAAGTTAGCCCTACCTCTGACTACTCAACGTGCAAAGTGGCAGTACATACACCAGCCCACAAAAGGATGGAGGGAGAGGTAGGACAAACACGTGAGCCTGAGCAACAGCATGAAACAACCAAACAATCCTTTCATTCTTACTGAAGTTGTAAGAACTCTGCCATGGCTTCTGTGGAAATTAATCAATATATGGAAAACTGCATAGCAACTGTGGGGACAACAGGAACCTGCCTGTAAATTGCAGAAAGCTACTGTGAGTATGCAGAGCTATCTGGGGAAAGCACTGGGGCAGACTAGCAAGGCTCAGCGGAGCCAGGACAGGGTCTGCAGAAAGAGATCTTTCAGTAAAGTCCATATTTTGTCAATGTCAAGATACACAGGACCTGTGAAACAAAGGAAACTGCGTACATGGAAACAAAACAGAAATTTAGCCCAGCATCATGTTCCTTTGAAAATGTCATAACCGTTATAAAAAGATGATGAAATATCTGTATATTTTCAAAGAAAAATAGGAGGCAAAAAGACTAATTCTCTAAATCTGCGAAATATACAGTGATGAGTTACTGAGGATTGGGAGGGGGATGTTTTGTAATTCTGTAGGCATCTCAGTCCTCTGGTGAAATGATGTATGGGGCACTCGTCTGGTAGGGGCTGATGGGATGTAAATGAAACTAATTAAGGAAATGTCAAACATAATTAATAAAACAGGTTTAAGTTGCAAAAGCACTGTCAGCTGAATGAATGGGGAAGAATGCTACATTCCCATTGTTTTGGGGCTTGCTTGCTTATTTATTTATTTATTCCTTGCTCACCCCTTTGCCCTCCCACCAGGTTTTTCAGTTACACCATTCAATTAGATCTCAGAAAGCTCTCGGAAGCCTCTCGCATTTCCACCTTGCCCCCCTTCTGAGCTGGGGTCCCATAGAATAGGAGGAATATAAATTTGCCCTGTCGGCTTGCAGCCTGGGAAGAAGAAGGAAAAAAAAATTAATTGCTAACTCCTCGTCTTCCCCAAGTACTACAGGACATTAACATAACCAATTTGCTTGAACTCCTCGCTGGCTGCTTAATAGAGCATCTGACCAGCTGATAAGACCTGGGTGCTGCTGCCTATGATACCTTGTTATTAGCATTTTCATAATATTCAAATATTACAGCCCCATGATTCACTAGCCCCTATTCATTATTGATAAGTACAAAAAATAAATAAAAAGGGTTTATAAATAGCAAAGGGGGGTGAGCGACCTATAATTATGGCAAGCAAATTAGGGTGCATGGTAGAGTCAGTTACATTTGCCTAGGAGTAATGATGCTCAAGAACTTTTTCTCCCCAGGGACCAGAAAAATAATGGATTCCCTGGCAGCTGCAGATGGGCTAGGAAAGGCTGTCACCCAGGACACTGTTTATATAAGTTAGGCCAAGCATATGGCTTTGCGTCCTGCCTGTAGCCACCTCCAGATATTGCAGTTTCAATGAAAAGACATAAATACGTAAATATAGACCCTCACTGGAAGGTGGTGGTGAAGGGATACGAGGAGGACAAAGGCAGTGTGGTGAAAATAAGCAAAGTGAGTCTGCTCAGAAGTTTCTGTTGAGAGCAATCCCAGCAGCTCCAGGACCAAGCAGGGGTGATATGCTTAAAACCGGAGGCTGTTTAGCTGCATCGCGGAAGAGAGAAAGATGAAATGTGATTTCTGCTAAAGCAAAATCTTTTCCATGTTGCAGTCCAGGACAGTTGTACTTACATACCAAAGCTTTGAGCCTGAGATGATAAAAATCATGGTTCCAGCTGAAAGTAGGAGCAACTAGAAATAACCACTGGATACTTTATAATTTAGTCCCTGTGGTTTTATTTCCATTAATCCAATCAAAAGCCTTTTTTCTTTCCTAATGAAACTGGAATGAAACACAAAAGGGAGGCTGACCTGTTAGCAGGTGACTGTTTCTTCTAAGTTATTCATTAAAAACACCCTAACGCTCTGGTGCTGAAGGAGGCTGTACCTGCTTCTGTATAAATTAAACATAAGTGAGCTGGTTGCAAGGAAAAAAAGAAGTTATTTCTCCTAACTCCAAATCATTGTACAGCATGCATGTATTGGAAACTGAATCCCTGCAGACATTTCTAGAGGATTGGGGACTAACCCTTGCATACCAGCTGCCCCCAACATTTTCAATTCCACGTAGCTTTGAATGGCCAATTCTATTGTGAGCAGGAATATTCCCAATGTTTTGCAGTCAATGTACTTTAGATAGGATAGGAAAGGGCCTCGGTTGGGCCTTTCTTGCTAATGTTAGACTCAGAAGGGAAAAACTGCAGTTCAAATGTATTTTCCCTTTATTGAATTATTAGTGAAACTGTTTTTGGCATTATATTGTTGATCCAAGTGATTCAATCCTACTGGAAGCTTCAAAGAATGTGCCACTGGTCTCCTTTGAAAAAAAAAAAAAAAACCACTACTCTCTGAAATCACCTACCTGTCTACAAACTTCACAGTTCGTTTTTCAGTTTTACCAATGTTTTCAGACTCTTCCAGCATCTCTGTGGTCCAGCATGATTAGCAAGTATCCACTCCGGACTGCATTCTCGCCTGCACATAGAATGCTTGAAAATTTTCCAGCATCTTATCTAAAAAGGAAAAGAGGATATTTATCAGAGCAATCTTCCGATTAGCCACCCTCAACAGCCTGTGCCTGGAGCCTTGTCCGTTTTGATATATGCAACAAAAAGACCACTGAAACTTATTCATCCTTATGCTCTGAACTCTGGCAAGGTTTACAAAGTAGATACAAGCTCAACCATGAACCCGACTTCTGCAGCAAGCTTTCTCCCCAGAGCATCCCCAGCTCTGCAGAAGCTCAGGCCTGGGTCTGAGCGGTCCATCTTCAACACATGCATCCATTTTACAGAAGGATCCTTAGGCATCCATCCTGTAGTCTCTGTCTGCCTTAAACCTCACGTTAACATCATCGAGAAGTACAAATTTAAACTGACACAGACTTTCTTGTCTCTTCCTTTGTGTTTAAACACAGATGGTTGCTTTTGTTGTGCCGCCGCATTTCAGCCAATGCAAGCAGCAAAGTACTTAACCGGAATATATATATCTTTTCTCCAAACATTCACAGTTTTTTTTGTAGGTGAAGTATCATTCTTAAGAATATATACAGTGTTTTCATGCATCTTGATCTAATCCATTAGTCTTTATAATTTATTGTTAACTGCTTGGATGTACGAGCCATGACAGCTTTGAGTAAAGCGTTTAAGCAGGCATCTGCTTTGTATAAATTATAGGAATCTTGGTCACACAAGTTTTCAGAGAGAAATAAAGGTCTTTTACCAACATCTGTAGCTTTTGGGATAGTGATTTTTTTTTTTTTTTTTTTAACTGTAAGAGGCCTTGGATCTTGGAAACAGTAACGGAGCAAATCTATGAACTACCTGCAGATTTGTTATTTACATTTGTATTTGGTATTGTGCTAATGTCTCCAAGGCAGGAGGAACGTGATTGTCATGGGGGTTGGGAGATGGAAACCTCTTTGTTAGTCTCAAATCAGCTCCTTGGAGGCTAAAGCCCTGATTAACTCTAACTGGAGTGGATTGTCTTAATCTGACTGCTGTAGTATTTTATGTCTAGTCATTTAGGCTTATTTCTGTAAATACTTAGATAAGCTTGAATCAATTACTTCAATGTCTCCCTTTGTCTCCTACCATCAGAAATGGCATGGTGTCATGATATAAGTAGGCAGAACAGCAGGATCAGGGAAATGATACCTTGTGCACACAGAGCGAGGAAGCTGCATGTTAACACAAGAGAAAGACATCGCCTTGGAAGAGGGCTTCTCATCTGCGAAGAAGGGTGTTTCACATTCTTGCTCAGTGTCTCTCAAAAAGAAAACTATATAACCAGAAAGAGTTGCAAAATCAATATTATTCTGTATATTAGGCTGTCCCAAAGGTCTTTCTCGCCCCTTTTGATCACCCCTTCTGACTTTAGACTGGCTATGAGACATCTGAAAGGCCTTTTGGTGGTGAGCAGTTGGCCAAAGGTCTGATATATGAGCACAGGCTCTTGTTGCCTTCTCACTCATGCTGCTTAATTTGGTTCACTCATGAAGCTTTGTGCATTGCACATTTCCTGACTAAAACCAAAGAAATATGACAGAGCAAACTAATTGAAACACACTACTCTGCATCTCACTTCGGCACCACCGTTCCGTGCCGGAGCTGCACGGTTCAAAGTTAATAGAGTGCCGTGTCAGGGATGCCACTCACCGAGGTGAAATGCAATGCAATGGTGGACAAGCCTGGTGAGTGGTTTTCCTCTTCAAAAGCAGCTTGGAGACATGACTTCACTCTCTTCAGTACCTCCAGATGCGCAAAGGCATAGCTGTGAAGGTGATGGGATCGTATCAAACCTACCCGAGTGCAGAGCATTGGTTTAATTTTTTTTTTTTTTTATATCAATGGCTGGTCTCAGCTCTAATTAACCTACTCCCCTATCAGTCCATTCCCTCCCCACATGCCGTCTTTTCCCCTTCCTCCCTGTGAACTCCATTTCACTGCAGAGATGGCCTGGCAAAGAGACATTATTCTATTTAGAAGCTGAGCACCTCACTAGGGGTGACAGGCCTGTTTTTAGGTCATTTATCTAATTGCTCTTTGCAGATAAGAATTAATTAGCCCGATTATTTTTCTTAGTTTTTGGATGGGTTCCCCACCTGGAGAGAAGAAATTCCTCTATGTCAGTGATTAATTGCTGAGCCAGAAGCTTTCTGCCTTGCATTTGTAATAAATGCCGACTTGTTCTTTAGGTCGCATTAGGAACCAGGCAAATTGTGGTTAAAATGCACAGGATAATAAAGCATTTGTACAAACAAGATCACTGCCATTAGATTTTGATTAAATATTTTAATTTATCTGGAGGTTGAGGGACTGCGGGAATCAAAAGGTTTAAGGTCTCCTATTCCCAGCACTTTCCGATGAGAGCCGCCCTATAGCCCTTTGATCTAAACCAGATGAACCTCATGGCAATGCTTCAGTTCAGGATTTGGCACAGCTGGTTTGTCTCATACTGGTCTGAGTGCTCGGAGGGTCATGAGTGTGCATCCAGCTCAGCTCGGCTGTGATAACATTTTGTGAACTACAGCGGAGCAGGAATTTGGTCGAGCTGAGGGAAGAAAGGTTAAGATCTGTGTGTGAAATTATAGCAGGTTTATATCCAGCTGAGTTTAATACAGTAGAAGTACTCCTTTCTTTCCCTTTCCCTTTTTTACCCCTTTTCTTTCCATAATGACTCTGAGCATTCAGCCCAGAGAAAACGGGTGTTTTCTGCAGAACCTACTAAAGAACAGTGCAGTGGCCTCGATTCACAAGTTGGTCAGCCTAGGAGAGGTCTCCTTTCCAGGATTATACAGCAAGTCAGACAGCATGATCTCTTGTGCCCTTAAAACCTGGTTTCTGCCCTAGAAAGTTCATGGAAGAAAATTGGAGTCTTGCCATTTATTTTGCTGTGCTTGTGAACTGTTGGAAGCCCCTTATGTCCCAATAGGAGAAATTAATTGCTGGCGTTAGAGCGGTTTCTCTAACAGAGCTGATCACAAAAGGCATCGAGCTGCCGGCTTTGCCGTGATCGCTACCACCTCAGAGAGACCAGGGCTGAAAAGGCAGAGGGATGAGATACTGTGTCATCATCCCTTGGTCTGACTCCCTCTGTCTCACGGCTGAGTGATGTTAGGAGGGCAGTATCAGGGCATCCGGCACCTAATGCCTTCACTGTGCCTGTTCTCTAGAAAAAAATAAATCTTCCCCATCCTGAAACAACACACAACCTTTAAACTGGAGAGAATTAGGGTCCCCATGCAGACTTTCTCTGTTGGTGGGCAGAGTTGTTTTCCTGCAGCTTTTGTTTGTTTGGTTTTTAATGTAAAGGCAAAAAAACCAAAAGAAGATAAAAACTGAAAACATGACAATTTTTCTCCTGACAAGTGGGCTGCAGACAGAAAGGAGAACTGATATTTCTCTAATGTATAGAAACCATTTTGCATTGTGGAAAGTAACTTTCCACGGAACTTCGATTCTTACTCAACCACAATATTTTGAGAATACCATTCCCAACTGTGATTTAAAGACAGAAAAATCTAGTGCTACACTGATGGTTAGTCAAAAATCAATGCTTAAAAATTGCTCCTACCTTCAACTTTGCGCTATGGGATGTTATTTTGACTTTGAGTATTGAGTAAAGCTCATGTGTAACAGATATAGCTGATATTTCTCACAACCTACACAATGATCAAAATTCTTTTACCTTCTCTTTTGGCAAATTGAGATTTCATTCCGGTCACCACTGCTGCCTGTATTTCATAACTAGACCAGAATACGCACCCAAGATAGAGCTCCTAGTTGTTTTCTTTACCGGATGCCCAAGAGGAGTGAGATACTTGAATTCAGTGGGAGTAGAGCTGCTGAATACTATTTTTGATCTTAGCTATTGGACCCTATTTTGACTAATATATTATGTAATAATTTGGGAATGAAGACACATCTCACCATGTCACTAGGAAGTTACCTTACATCCATGGAAATGAAGCCCCTGTGAGTTTGAGCTCTTTCCCCATTGCCACAAAATGTGTCACTGGAAAAACTTCACACAAAACCTTAGCACGGTCTGCTCTTGTTTTAAGCCCACACCAAACCATTTAATTTAAGTAAGATTTACCTCCCCCACCTGCCGTGTCATTTCTGGCACTGTACATGAGGAAATTTAACAATATCGAGTGGCCTGAGTTATGATAATGAAAGATGGTTGCTAAGAAAAACCGTGATGATAGCCAAGAAATTAATATTACAGAGATGAAAATCTTCTTATGGACCCAAAATAATAGATGTTCTGTATCAATATATGACTAATCAGCACTCAAGGATTTATCTTTCAAATTACAGAACATGGTGGAGACATTTAATGCAATATGGTCTCCCTTCAGAAAGATACAGTATGTGACTAAATATCTCCAGTGAGTAATATTCACACTTACTCAAGTACTGTAAATATATCCCTGATAAATCTGGAGAGCGAATTCTTGTAAATTCTTGTTTAACACTGCAAGGAAGCTTAATAACTTTCCAATCTATCAACATGTTTTAATTTCCTACTGTGTGGTTTCTAACTGAAACAGGGCATTTAACAGAGGAGATTCAAAACTAACGGAGAATGGACTATCACGTAGTAGAAAACCTTGGTGTCAAACATGCCACTGAATTGGAAGGGTTTGGGCAGGACATTTTGCATGTGTGTGTTCCATTGCCGCTATACCTGATTATGCATGCAATTTTTATGTAAATTTAAGTGCATGTTCAATGTGCAGACTGAAAACAGAAGAAAACCCTTTCTACTCATAAGCGGAAATGTCTGAGACCCTGATTGAGGGATGCAGCCCGGTGGTTACATCAGCAAGTGACATCATGTGTACTTAGGCATACTTTCTAAGGTCCAGAATGCAGGCTGAGTAGAAATGTCAGTAAAAAACATGCCACACTCAACAAAGCCAACCTATTTTTAAGTGGGATTTAATACTGTTAACCTACATGTAGTTTACAAGGCTTGGGAGGGTACAGGTTGGCTGATTACTAAATCAGGTTTATGTGATGTTTCGAGCCCCTAGTTTTCCTCTTATTATTTATTTATTTAACCATGTGTCTGGGGCACCTGACAAGGCTACATCTAACTCAACAAATTAAATCCAACAAACTCATCGACATATATAGTATCAGGGTTTGTTTCTTTGTTTTGTGTTGGTCTTTGTTTTTTTGCAAAACACTCAGCCTAATTTCTTTAGCCTTTTTTATGACAAAGCAAACCCTGACCTGGTGCTCAGTGGGGGTTTGCCCATTGCAATGGTGTGCACATCAGCTTGTGTAAGGAGCACTAAGAGGAAATCGGTGCAGATCCTTAAAATCTAGCAAACTGTGCTGCGGTTAAGTGTCAGCAGACACGCCGACCAAAATCTGAGCTGCCCAGTAGTTTCTGGATGCTGCCACCAGAAGAAAATTCAGAATTAATCAATCTGTGATGGATAGATGCCTGAAGCATAACTACTACATTTGGCTGTTACGTGAACCCATTTTTACTGATAAAACTGAAAATACCTCAACTGTTTTTCCTAGGTTGTAATTAACCTTGGTTATATACATATTATTTTTTTTTTATCCCCATAAGTTTTAGGTTATTTCTACGTGCTTTCATTTCATTAAATGTATTTATGCCTTTCTCAATAATTTTTTGACTGCAGAATCTGTGGTCTGCTGCACTGGCTTTTTCTTTGAAGGCTTATTACTTCCATAGATATTTTCAAGGGAAAGAATTTAAGGAAGACAGCTGTTTGGGCCCTTTACATGAGCAAATACAGCAATGTCTATATACTAGACATTGTATATAGATATATACATATCTATATACTATATATACACACACTACATATACTATATATATACTATATATACTATATGTATATCTATATATCTATATACTATACTTTATAAAGTGTGCAAGGTTTTTTTAAAATATAAATTATCCGGTGACAACGATGATGATGATACTGCGTATATAAACATGTTTCCAGTCCCAGAATGGGTATAAACTCTGAATAGCAAACATCCAAGAAAACAACTGAACTGAGAATTAATGACTCACTATTTCTGTTTTTTCAGCTCTAGGGGTCTCTGCAAGAGAAATATCTTCCTACAAGTGATAATATGAAATCTTACTGTCCCTCCTACTTGTCTTTTTCCTCCATGGGGTCTTTAAACTCACTTCAAGTATTTGAAGAACATCCTACATTTTTCCTATAGTCTTCCAAACAAAGTTTCCACAGTTTGTTGAAGACATTTTTAATCTCCTGCTACCAGGAGATTTCTAGTGTTTTCTGCAAAATTGATAATATCTCATTTTTCTTTTCTCTCTCTCTCTCTTTTTTTTTTTTCTTTCCCTGCACAGAAATATTAGATGGTGAAATAAACACAAAATGCAAGTATTCAAAACATTGCATGACACCTGCAACAGGCCAAGGAATTAAATCATTATTTTCTGACCCCCTCAAGTCACCTTTTGCCTACCACAGCACAGAGAAATTTGGAGTACAGAGAGCCATCTCCTTCTTGCCTGTTATTCATGTAATTAACTACATTGCAACAACTCACAACAGTCATTTAAATGTGAATGTTATCGATATCAGTGCTTCCTTTTGAATAATACATTCCTAGACATCTCCTGTTGTGATTCACAACTCTCTGGTGTGATCAAGCCCCTGGTAACTCTCTCAAAAGTTCTTGAGATTTATATTTATTTCCATCATTTCAGGACGCTCTTTGTAAAGATGAATATCTTTTAATACCTCTTTCCTGGGTGCAAGGGGTGACCCTGATTTTTGCAAAATCTCATTTTGCAAAACACACGCTGAGTATATTAAGGCCCTGATGAGATACAGCACTGGTGAGAGAAACCTTCAAACATTACTTTTTTTCGTCCATAAAGTGGAAAACTCTAAATGATATTGTTGATTAGATACAGCATATTGGTAAAGGTCTTGCTAGCTCTCCTGAGCATGTCTGCTTGACTTCTAAATTCACAGCACTAAAATGTTTTCATTCCCTTTCCCTTCACTCCCCACTTAATCCTTAAGCATTTTCACCTTAATCCAGAAGTTTTCAAATGCCCTGACAAACCAGCTAAATGTAAAGAAATAGCTGCATCTCTTAGCTTTTTTTTCCTGTCAATCATTTAAAACCCAGCGGAATGTGTGATGAGGATGACTCAGTTTGTAGAAAAGCAGCAACTTAGCAGTTGGCTAATGTTTTGCGAGCTGCTCGACTTAAACAGATGGAATACTTGTATTTCATATCTCAGCATCGTCCCTGATTACACTTTTTTAGTAGTCCCAGGTACTAACTACCTCGGCATCGGACGAGATTGGTGGCAGTCTGGTGTTTGCAGCTTACTTGTGATTCTGTAAGGTTTTCTTATTATATGCAATAGTTCTGTCAGACAGGTGTTGGAGGGATGCAGTTGTGCTTTGGGGAATAGCAGGTAAATTTATGCATCTTTAAAGAACTGGCAGATTTAGCTGCCTACATATGATTTAAGGGCCTGATCCCAAACCCATTAAACTTAATGGGAGTTTTTCATTGATTTAGTTGGCTTTGGATTAGCTCCTAAGTGAATTTCCAGTAGAAGGCAAAAACCCAGCCAACAAACCTGTCGATTTCTTGGCACACCCATCTCCTGCTAGTGAGCAGTGGCACAGCCGAACCTTGCAGAGCTGCCTGGTGGACTTATTCTGCCGAACACAACTTTACCTGCAGACACGTTTACCCCTCACTTAGAACACCCAGATTATTGGATAAAAGCTTGAAGGAACAAGTAAATATTTTATGGGATATTTCCCACAGAAATTTTGTTTCAAATGGAAAAAAGAAGGGTAGGCTTTATTTAAATAAATTAGCCTCTAACCCCTTAGAATAGACAATTGCTGCACCATGTTGGACCTAAGGGCCACATAACCCAGCGTGCTCTCTGATTCAGCTAAAAGCAGATATCTCGGGAACAATATAAGGGTATTTTTCTAAAATTTCACTGCTGTTTTTCAGTGACCTATGGCTCAGAAACTCCCCGAACAAGAAATCTCTATGCATTGAATAGCTCTCAATGTGTTTTTCTTCCATGAATTTCTCTACAGATTGTTTTTTGAAACTATGCAACCACCCCTAAATCTTGTTGCAAGGAATTTTACAAGTTGCCTTTGTGCTCAAAGACAGAAGTCTTGTTCATTTTGAATACACGCCTTACTACTTTCATTTGATGGCTTTTAAGTCTTAGATTATTAGAGACAGTGAACACTCATTATCTATTTGCCATTTCCAGGCCAGCCAGAATGTTAAAGACCTACATCTGACCTCCTCCTCCCCCTCCTACGTTGTTCTTTTTCAAGATAAAAAGTCTTGATCTACTTAGTTTAACTCGGAAACTATAATGTAACTTTTCCTAACCTCAAATAATTATGGACCTGCAATTAAATTTTGTGGTCAGCTTGGATTCAATCAATACATTAGGCTTACTGGACATGATGATATTTGTTCTGACTTTTTTTTAATACCAAAATTAGTCTGACTCAACCTCCCTTTTGAGATATTGCAGGGGAAAATAGGGATGGGAGCCAGGGTGGGGGTGAAATCTCTATTTTGAGGATTTCTGCCATTGCATAAGTTAATAATGAGGGACATATTAGTATTCTTGAAGTTCCTATAGTCTCTATGCTTCATACAGAGCTGTAAAATAAAACAGCCACAGCCATTAATATGCTAATGTTATATGCTACAACCATGTTGCTTGCTCTCCGAGTATCTCCACTGCCTTCCTATCTCCTTCCACATCACATTAACACTCCCTGGGTGAAATCCTGACCCTGCTGAAGTCAATGGCAAAACTCCCATTGACTTCACTAGGGCCAGGATTATTGCTTCCGAGGAGCTTTATGACTTTGCTCCTGACTTCTTTTCTGGTTTCACATCGTAGTGAAACCCTGCTTGCTCTCCCTTTTTTCTGGTAAATGCTCACCCTCATGTTCTCATGTATTTTGGTCTTGCACTCCTAATTCTACATCTTTTTGAAATGAGTCTGACAGCATGGAAGAGTCTTCCCCTGCTCTGCCTGCCCACTGACTCCCTCCTCCCGCTCTCAGACCCTGCTTAAATTTGTACAGCTAATTTTTCACTGCTAGCCAATACTCAGACAGTCTCCTTTCACTACATCCAATTATGATACAGTAAACACTAAAACTGCAAGAATAGG
>NW_010267945.1:31209-40346 GCF_000690775.1 Eurypyga helias
ATGATACAGGAAACACTAAAACTGCAAGAATAGGTAAAAGTCGCCTGCCTGCCTCCTCAGTTGACTTCAGACAAGTTTTTCATATGCAAGATAGCTATAGTTAGGGAAATGCTTCTCAGGCATTTTCTCCCTCTCATTTTTCCACCTTGTATTCAGTCCTTGCACTAGATAGACCTGCAATATTAATTCCTTACAGTCCCGCCTTATAATTTTAATTTTATTAGAGTTATGCACAGTTATAGAAAAAATAAATTACCCTAAAATTAGCATGTTGAATAGGCTAAGGAGTATTTAGAAATGAGCAGAGAATAATGCTTTGTAGATAATTTATCATGCAGGCAAGAAGAAAGAGTTTGCCTGACTAAGGACTTCAGACTCACCATGAATATATAGTGTAATCAGTAAAGTAAGGAGTTTGCATGATCAAGCGCTAACTGGAAGAAGGTCACAGTACAAAGTTCATTTAAATCAATGCAGAGTCTCCAATTGTCTTGGATAGAGGTCTAAGTAAGGATTTTAGGATCTGACCCATCGCATTGCACAGAAATCTTGTAAAGCGTTGTGGGGTTTTTTCTTCTTTAAGTACATAGGCTGAGCAGCTTTATACTGTTGACTTTGAATACTTTTGAGTCTAAGCTGAAAGACCCCAGAAACTATTAATACCCTCCAGAGAAATATCAGCCTGCAATAGTGAGTATGGATCCCTCTTGTTGACCTAGTTTATATCTACAGAATCAACCTACACAATTCTTTTCACCAGCTGCTCTGTGGCTTAGGGAGATGGGGTGTTAATTAATGAGACATTTGTTGAAATTTATAAGGGCTTTTCCTATCCAGGTTAGACATAAATTATGAAGGCTTTGGCAAAGTGGGCAGAATATTGTTGACTGTAACTGTTCTGCTTATTTTAGCCAGTACTGGAGAAAATAGGTCTTCAAAGAACGACTTACGTGCAGGAGCAAGCTTAATGAGAAAAAGATAACATTAAAAAAAAAAAGTCACAATATGAAGTGATTTGGTTTTCCTGTTTGCTGTACTATTACTTTTTGAAATTTCTTTTTCAGTAGGGCCTTTTAGTCCCTGATCTGTTAGGTAAAGCACAATCATATGCTTATGAGATTGTGATCTGTTTGAAATGGGTATGATGTCATACAAAATTCAGTATTATCTACTGCCTGGATTCCACAGAGATAAATATGTTGGAAATACACACACACAGAGAAAATTAGATAGATTTGCTTTGATTATGTGTAGTCTCCTTTTTAATGTTAATTTCTCACAAATATTCTAGCAAGGGAATTTAATGGCAGACGTGTTTGTAGAAATAGCTACTTTTAAGTGAGTGTTGGAGAACAGTGGTTTTCTTAACAATGAAAAGCAGATTTCCATTTCTGAATCATAAGCATTGTCATTGTCAAGTTAATTCAAAGCCTGACATTTTATCAGTCAGGAAAAGAAACATGTAACATGCATTTAATTAATATCTCCCTCTGAGGGTTTGAACACACACACAGGAGTCTATGATAGTCACTCATTTAAGAGCCTTTAGGTTCAAGCAGTAGATCCAGACCTGGAGGTCCCTGTTCCCATTCACCCTCAACCCTTTTCACTTTTTATGACACGTGCCAGATTGCACACCAATGGGGCAGACATTTGGCAATGAAATATATTTTCATCAGAAAATGCTGATTCACCAAAAGCAAAACGTTACGTGGAAACATACTGCCTTTGATGAGCTTCTAACAAAATACAGGTGGGATCTGCTAAATGTTCATGGTTTTTCCATTCAGCTTGCTTGATAGCTCCTAGGATCTGCTTGAGAATCTGCAAATGCTGAAATTTCTGGACTTGTGATCTGATTTTTTGTGAGAGCCAGTCCCAGTCAACCCCCACCTTGGAGATAGCAATGCCTGAAAATCCTCATTCGTATGCAGACCCTTGCAGACCTAGGAAGCTTAGAGAAGCTTGTACAAAGCTATTAATCTGCAGGCTTGACTTCCGAGTTCAATTTTATTCTGAAAAATTGCTTTTATTCTTAGTTTTTGTAGAAAATCTACTTTCATTCTGAAACTTAAAAAAAAAATCCACAGTTACAGTAGGTTTTTTTGCCTTTTCTCCAGAATTTCTAGCAAAATCACATCTGCTTGATTCATAACAGTTTTGTTCATGAGCACCAAACACAGTCGCCTCAACAACCGTGCTCAAGATGAGAATCCAAATTATCAGATAGTGCCAAATGCCAAGAGGTGCTACAAGCTGAAAGAAAAGGGTTAAATCTATCAAACAAATATCTTTCTGAATTACTACTGTGGCAAATTCAGGCAGGAGCAGCTTTCTTTCCTGGTTACTAGACCATTAACAAAAAAAAAGCACAAGTCTATGACCTGAAGATGATGGTTCAGCCTTGGTGAAGACATTTCATGAGCTACTGCAAATCCTATTTTCCTGAGAGACCGAAGGGTTATCATAGACTCAGAAATCAAAGGCGGCCCTGTGCTCAAGCTGCTCAGATCATCCTTTGCTCTTTCCTTACCACGGTCTTCACCCTGGGACTGTTTTTCCCTGTGAGCCATGTGGGCTCCTTGCTAGTCCTATGACTGCTCAAATGCAGTGATCTGCAGGGCAATCAAAGAAGCCATTGCCCGTTCCTTGTCAGGCGTTGGGCCTCCTGATCTCTTATCAATTATCTGTCAGAAGAGGAGGGTGTTCTTCTTCATTAACACATTGCAGTGTGGTAATTAACAACCAGATAGCGAGGGGCTTAAAAAGTGGCCTCTCTTGACCGCTTGTTCAATAAATATTGACATAAGCACCAGCAAAAGTATGTCATATGGGTCTTAGCTAAAAACAACAAGCAAGAAAAGAGGAGAAAGGCAAACAAAGTGTATCACGACTTGTTTTTTGAAGAAACCTCTGTCAGGTTTTAGCAGCAAATGGAAACAATTTGGACATTATTCAAGCCCAGGTTGCCTTGTTTCTTGTTTCTCTCTTGACTAAAGATGTGTCCCCCTCCCCCTGCTTTTGGGTGGGGGGCAGAAAGGGGAGGTTACCTTCCTGTTGAAATAAGCCAGCAAGAACTTTGTCAAGGAATGAACTCTTACTGTAACCCACACCTCATTTGTCACCCTGATGGGCTGAGGAAAAGTGACATTTACAAACTGAGAATGAAAGTACATCCATTTCACCAGTCTGACACCCTGATATAATAACTATTTACCTTGAGAAAGAGGGACTGAGATTTCCGATTCTTGTGAATCTTCTCACTTTGGCACTTATTTTCTCACTCTGTCAAACAGCCCCAGATTAATGGAACAATTTGTTCAACAAATCATATTAGCAGAAAGCGCACAGGGTAAAGAGAAGGAGGCGGGGGAGCAGGAAATTTTTACTCATTCATAGCAGTGGTATCTCTGCAAATAAAAATGTAGTTATGCCTGACATTTACAGAGGTACAATGTGAAAGGGAAAAAGTGTAATGACTTTGGGCAGTTGAGAGATCACTTTGCAAGAACAGTAGTGCTCAAAAGGGAATAAGATAAAGTTACACATAACATCTAGATTGAGCTTCTTTCTGGAACATATTTGTCAAACACAGCAGGATCCGTCTGTGTTTAAAAAAGAGTTTTCCATTAAAATTAAGCACCGTGTGCTTTCCTAACTATAAAGGAATGCTCCTTTACAGTCTGCATTTCAGAAATGTTAGGTAAAGAATTAAACTAAGTCGAAGCCATATGGTGAATGCTATGAATCCTTCTTGCTGGCTTGATAACATTCAAGGGACTGATTCAAACCCTGCCTAAGTCAATGGAGGATTTTCCACCGACTTCATAAGACCCCAAATTGGGCACAGAGCAATCGGAAACCCAACTCTTCCTCTGCATTTACTCCTCATTTTCACTGCATAATACCATCGTGAAAGCAAAACAGGCAAACAAGGTTTATTCTGTTTTCCTATACACGTACAGTTCTCACCATGGAGGCGAGACAATGGAAGATTCTGACAGTTACTCCAGCTTTATAGGGGCACAAATGTAAGTATAGTTGATCCTGAAAAGACATCTTGGGTATATGTTTTGGTTAGGAATTGGTGATGAGTTAAATCTGTACTGATCAGTAATTTACTGGGCAGCCAACTATACTTACTCCTCTCAGCTATTTAATCCAGGGCTCCCTGCAAAACTGCGCATCAGTATTTATAGTATATACAGAGTAGATTATCTTTAAAAAGTGTTTCTTTTTAAGTCTGTGATGCCTGTTTCTGCTAGCCATGAAAATATACAGAGCAATGTGGCATCATCCCCCCACATGCACACTCACACACTTACAAACCCATTTTAAGAGGACACTCTAAGTTTGCCATCACGTTAATTTATTTCTGTTAGCTGGGTACAGCAGCACTGTACCCTGCATCTTCAATGAGAATTGACGCTGCCTTGTTCCACGTTTCTTTATGCCATGACCTTGGGTGTCAAGGGAAAATATTGCTTTGCATCCTTGTGTTGCTTGAGTCCTGCTTTTCTCTTTATAGCTTATTACTTGGCACACTTCAGAGCACCCTGGACTGCAATGAGATATGCACTGTACAGCTGGCAACACTACGAATACTTCAGGCTATGGAGATAAGGAGAGCTAAGTCTGTTGCGCAAATAATATTTTGCCCCAAATCAAAGAATTTAAATGTATGGTTCAAAGATTTCTGGTGGCAAATTGTTACTTTCTTAATAAAATTACTTTTTTTATGGCTTGTTCCATAGCCCAGTGAAGTCATAGATCAGCCCATCTCCACGAGGGCGCTGATTCTCTCGGGACATTTTGGGTACGTTTGTATGCTGAGCAGGATAAATAGGGAGGAATCAGCCTTCTACACAAGTGGGGAAAAAAAGCTGAAAGCCCAAAGTCTTTACTTATTAATTCAACTGGTTTTTACCTGTGTTAGGGAATAAGATATACACCCAATTTGCTAAGGATCTGAATGAAGGGAATCCGGCACAAGCACCGCAGTCAGGATTTACAGCCATAAGGCAGAGAGCAGAATCTGTCCTCTTCACAATACAATATGGGTAAGGGTGTTCGCTGCCGACATTTCCTGAGCAAGCACAGCAAACGAGCAGTTGCTAAAGTTAACCTGATTTTAAGTGGCTCAACCTCTTCAACCTATTTCAGTAAATTGAGGGTTTCTGAGAAAACATTGCCCCCTTCCCCTCTCCAACCATACCACACTGAGCGAGACTCAGACATTAGGGAGGCTGTGAAGTCCCTCTTGCTGACCCTTCTCCACCCATATGCTGCTTTACTGTTTACTGGTCTCGTGAATTCCCGAAGTTCCCTGTTCTAGATGGCCCTGAAGGCAAAACCACCAACATCCCTATGGCTGGAACAGCGACCAAGGATGAAAGCACTAGAGATGTCTTGGCTGCTTTTCTTTGGACATCTCCAGCCTAGCACACACACGAGTAACAACATAATTAGTTCAGAACAAAAGAGGCTTTGTACACTTCAAGGTTTACACCTCACTGATCCCACCGGATGCATCCCCGTTCCATGGAAAGTAAATTACAGCACAAGGACTCGGTTGCAAGAAGTAGTCTGCGAGACTTGGCACATACCATGGTCAGATGGCAGGTTCTCCTGCCAGTCTGCAACCCCCAAGGCAAACAGAGATCAATCCCAGCCTGGTAGGAGGAGTTTCTGGGGATACTTTTTTTCATAGCAATCCTCTCATTCTGGTAGGCTACCAGAAGGGGGGAAAAAAACACCCTGGTTTTATATCTTGAGGGTTCAAGAGAGTATTGGATTTTTTTGGCAAATTTGAAAATCTGTGGATAGAGCCTCTGGACAGTTTTATTATGTAGATACTGAAATAGGCTTCTGGTAAGGGCTAGTCTTCCTTACGACACTATTAAAAGAAGGAGAAAGGAGGTGCCAAGGTGGCTATATTGCAGCTGGAAATATGCCATAGGGAGGATAAAAAGAAAACAAAATTAAAAACCAAAGCAGCCCTCCCTCTCCAGAGAACTGGAAAAGAGACACAAAGCACTGAGCGTGGGTCTATCCTTCCCAAAGCATCTCTGTTTGCCAACATGCTCACATTACAGAAGCAAGTGCTCTCATCTTTTCCCAGCTGGGGATTCTCCATCTCCCCAGGCCTGTTTGCTCCCATTTAGTCACAGACATAAAGATGGGCGAGAGATGTTTGACATCTTTGCTAATTTTCTACGAATTACAAGGAAGCGCAAGGACTGTATTTCAGAAATGGGCTCCACAGGAGTGGTCAGTTTGCACACTGCGTGAAGCGTGAGTGATGCTCCAAGAAAAAGTCCTGAATCTATAAAAAACAAATTAAAAAAATTGAATCTCAGAAACTAAAATCCACGTGGGGGGTATGTGCGTGTAGCACTTTCTTTGAGAAGATTAAATCATGTATTTTAATTTTGACCACTTTGAATATTTCACATTTTGATTGTCATGGCAACTGGTGTTTTTACTTTAGAAATATCAGCAATTCATACCGTAATTCCCTTTCCCTTCCTAGCTTCTCCATATCACTAGATTATTTTCCCCAAAAAGAAATCCAGTATATTGTCTGTGCTCCTACTGTACCATTGAGATGAGGCAGTGGAATATCACGTACCAGGGCACAAGTGCCTAACTGGGCACTGAAGTAGCTCTCCCAGTCAAAGAGATGGATTTTGGCAGCAGCCAGGGCTCCTCCAGGTGCAATCACAGCTGTCTGAGTTGGGTTTTTTGTGTAAGCAGCCCAATTCTTTGTTCTTTGTATGAACTTCAGAGCCAAGGCTGTATATTTAAATATATAGAGATATATATTTTAAAAAATCCTCAAATTAAAAAAAACCCAAACAATCACACACAAGGAAAAATAAAATATACTGTCCTATATTAAATCCTACATTCATAATTGGATTTTATAGGGTTTCATCTTCATGAGTTAAAGCTGAAGGAACACTCAGGACCATGAGCAGAAGTTGTGCTAATGAGACCTCATTCCGGAGTTGTGATTTTGCAGAGCACATGGACTACAGACCTCTCTCACGCATCACTCACAACTATTTGGGGGGACGCTTCAACTCTCAAATAGTAATATTAGTCCTGTGCCACGTGAGATGGTTTTGGTCGCGTGGGAGTGCAATCTCCTGAAAGCTGCGATCTACCGAGAGCTGCAAAACCTACTTGTGTGTTGCTAAGGGAATTTTATAACTTGAAAACACAAAACCCTTAACATGTATATATCTTGCAGTGAAAAAATGTAGCAGATTAATATGAAACATGAGTAGGATTTTGCTTCTTTCGTGACATCTTTTCTAACTTCTTATTTGTAATAATTCTTTAGCTTTTGGGCAAGCAGCTCCACAAGTATAGGATTGAACAAAGCCTGATGATGACTTTTAACAGATACATGTCTTGTAGTTGGGTTCTTTGTGGTTTTTATAAGGTGAAAATACTAACAGAAGCTATTTCTCCAGGAAGCTTTTCCTGGTCTAGGGACATTCATAATGCCTCTCTCCTGTGTAAATTATCTGATGTCTAATGGTGACAGACGCGTACACACATACACAGACTGTGATCGCATAAGCCTTGTTTCCTGAGTAAACCATGCTGAAAGAACCCATCAAGAATGCTAATCAGAATTTGAAACCTTCAGATACTGTGTAAGATAGCTACAGCTTTTGATGTAAAGTTGCAAAGCATACATAAGTCTGTGTATGTGTGCATTTAAGTTACAGTATACGTGTGTGTGTATGTGCACAGTTTTCCATGTATTGGACAGAAATCCTTCAGGTACTCAATTATCAATTTGATTGACTGTGCCATTGAACACATTAATTTGATATGGCTCAGCTTGCTGCAGGATTCATCCAAAAGGGGGCAGAGTGGGTGAATTGTCATTTACCCATATTACAGACTGGTGTAAACAGGCCCTGAACACCCAGGTATTTAGAAATCCGACATACCTGTGAAACCTTTTTTCACCCCTCTGGAGACACTGGTGTGAGTTTTATCCACTCTGCTCATCAGGCAAATGTATAGAGACTTGCTGAGCTGAGACATAAATATGGCCTAATCATCAAATGTGGATTCAGGTCTCCCCTGCTGAGCAGGTAACAGTCTAAAGTGTTTAAACTGATACCTGCCCAGCATGTGGTATCTTAATCAGCACCACATTCCTGCACTTCCTCCCTCACTTTGGTCTATAGAGACAATGACCTCAAGAAGACAATTTTATTTTAGTGTTCAAATTTGCCTATATGAATATATTTTTAACTCCTGCATTGCCTCACCGATGAGCACCGCAACCCCTGCGCGAAAGAAAAGGTCGTCCGTACGAAGGGAATTATAATGAGAGGTCATCGGATGGAAGGTCGAAAACTGAGATCCTTAATGAGCAGTCTAAGAGTTCACAATTTTTCTCCGTTCTCATAATTTTAGGCCAAAATCAGAAGTTAGGCTGGTATGGAATAGATTTACAAGTGGCATGCCTCTCCTGCAAACTGCAGCATTGCTGCATGGCTGCCAACAACTGTGGTCACCCTGGAAGGTCCAGGCAGGAGCAGC
Organism: Eurypyga helias; assembly: GCF_000690775.1. NCBI lineage: Eukaryota > Metazoa > Chordata > Aves > Eurypygiformes > Eurypygidae > Eurypyga > Eurypyga helias. The sequence goes on from NW_010267945.1 coordinate 39,781, forward strand.
TCATCCCTGAAGGTCCTGTCTCCGCACCGCTCCCGCAGGCGGAGATCCAGTCTGGGGGCTGCAAAAGCCTGCGTATGCCATCACCCTTCTTTCCGGGCAACTCCAGCCAGATGGGAAAACTTGTTTTTCCCATTGCTACTCCGCTCCTGCTGGGCACAGACAGGGTGTGTATGGACCGTTAAAGAAGTCAGTGGTTACTTTTTGAATTTCAACCCTGTTTATTGCAATTTAAACGTATTTCCTTGCAGGAGACCTGGTGTTGTACCGGTGCCTGCCTAAAGGCAGGGAAGAAAGCTGCAGAAAGCCATGGATTTCAGGGATGTCTGGAACAACCCACTTGCACCCGTTTTAGGACAGGCTGGGACCCTGAGGATACTTCCTCCAAGCTCATCGCTGGAGGTTCCCTGCACACTCACTTGCTCCTCTCCAGCGAGTTGCCTGGCCCCGGCCCTTCCCATAAACCAGAGCTGGAGACACCGAGTGTCCCCTTCCAGGTGAGAGAGGTCCTGGAGGAGTCTCCCGGGCGCCTTGGCTTTGTTTCCCACTTTTCTCCGTGCCGGCCGAGC
>NW_010267946.1:0-2413 GCF_000690775.1 Eurypyga helias
CCCCCGCCCACCTCCCGTGCATACAGTGTGTCAGTAATTTAATCTCTTATTTCTCCAAGAATAGGGTGGTAATGTCATACTTTATATTTATGGTAAATTAATAAAATATTTAATAGATACTAGCATGAGCCACTATGAACTGACTGTATAAAAAGGTGGAATACTTGAGGGAATTTGTCGCACATGATACATGGATGCCAACTAAACCGATTTAGATTGAGGTTAGTTGAGATGCTTTGTGTTCCACACCTCACATATATTGTGAGAATATGGAAAGTGATGGAACTTGTGAGTTTTTTGTCTTAATAGATGGATGTTGTGATTTAATATTTCCTTTCTAAATATAAGTCTGATTTGTTTGTTCTGTTGGAACATGAAAATTATTTGAACTATTCATTATTATCTGTAATATTTGTACTGTGACCTCTGGTAGTAATGAGAGGGATTCATTAACAATAACCCTTATCCTTCCAAAAATGATGGTGAGCCATTACTGTTGCTCTTGCAAAGCAGTACAGGGAACTATAGGTGAATAATTATTTGGCTGAATCTAAAACCAAAGTATGATGTTTAAATTTTTCAGTGAAACCTTCTTCTGTTTGAGATTTATCTCTACACAATGACTTAGGCTTATGCTGTGGAAGTAGTGTATGTTACAGAAGGATTAGGACAGGTATAATGTTACTGGTGTGGCAGTAATATGATTCATCCAGCTAAGAAATTACTTCAGTTTAAAATATATGAATAGGTAGTGCTATCAGGAGCTATTCAGAAAAAAATAGCTTTATATTTTCATGCTAAGCAGAAAAATGCTGGTGATAGTATGGTACACTCACAAGGCTGACATTGAGAAAGTAACGATTTTTATCTTCACAAAGGCAACAAACCTGCAAAGTAAAGTATAAATTTAATGCATATTTTTAGTTATGTACTAGAAAATTGCTAATTTGTACTGATGTTACGGAGATCCTTTTATGAATTACTGAATTGTGCAAATTAGCAAGTTAACAAACACAATTAAAAAAAGTATTGTATAATGTACTTAATCTATTTTGGCATTTGTGGTTCAGTGTTAACTGTTTATGCTAGTACATCGTCTTGCACTGTGCTAGTAAACATACTCAAGTATACTTTAGCAAAGATCATGCTGTGCTATCAGTAGAGCATTTTGCTAGATCAGTGTTACTTCCTCTTTGCTGAAAAATGGGAGGGTTATATTGCCAATATATTGTGCATATTTCTGTTGCTTTTGTTTGAAACTGTGGACAGAGTTTTGCATGGTTATGTTTTGTAAACCAAGACTAATAGAACTTAGGTTGCTGGATTTTAGCATATGTAAAGCACCAAAATGGATTCGTGGAGAGATCTTTCCAAAATGCAGAAAGGAATTCTGCTCTTAATTGCACCAAGCTTAATTTTTTTGGAGAGCATTTGGGGAATTGATATTTTTATTTTTGAGCGATTGCTGTCAAACTCCTGTCTCTCTGAAAAGCTCCTGATCTTCAAAGGATCAGAAGAGGCTGCTCATGGATAAGGAAATGATGGGATGAAGAAAAATATAAAGCTTTCACTATTCTTCATTTCTTTCTAATGCAGAAAGACAAACCTCTTATGATTGGCAAAATATCCCATCTTCTGATATGCAAAAAAATGCTTCAGAGTATAGAAAATAATGAGTAAAGGCTATTTCCAATTATATGTTTCTAGCCATAATGTGACTGGTACATTTCAAGCATGTAGTGAAATGGGAAATTAAAGAGTGAATAACTCTATCCTTCTGCTATTCTAGGCTTTCAAATGAAAACCAAATTGTATTGACTGAATTACAAATGACTAAACAACCTTTACTTGCATTTGTCATCTTCTGTTCCACTGCTTTATGTTATGTAGTTGAACACATATCAATGGCACAACTAATACAGAAGTTAAGTGTTGGTTTGAATTTATATTGATATTCTTTGCTGAACTGCATAACTTCTGTCTGAACTCTTAGACAGAAGATGAAACCTATGTAGTTTCTAGTATCTTTAGGTACTTGGCTGAACAATGTTTAACATCATCCAGATCCTCATAGAAAATACAGCCCTTGAATATACCTGAAATGGGGCTGGAGTGGGACACTCCAGTGGGACTTTGTGTGGTCTAACACAAAGTATCTTTCCTTCTACTGCTTAAAATTTGGAAGCCCTTTTCAAGATGTATTCATGCAGGCAAGATAACTGCTTTTAAAATTGCTAACCAGGCAAGTCCTGACTGAGAAAGGAATGTGATAAAGCAGCAGCGTTATTCACGATCCAAACCATACCAGCCTACAGTAACCCCACGGAATATCTTATGCTGTGATCAGATTCTGGCCAAGGAGGTGGGGGATAATAGCTAAGCTTGTCTGTTGGCTTCCAGGAATGCCAGGGGT
>NW_010267946.1:2444-22928 GCF_000690775.1 Eurypyga helias
AGCAGATGGACAGTAGTAACCATGAAGGAGGTTCTCCTGTTGGTTTATTTGTGGGGAGAACTGAGATCCAGGGGAGCATGGAAGGCTGTTAGCAACAATAGTGCTCAGGACAAGGGAGACTGGTGTTTGTGCAGTGAGAAAAAGGGCATGGGTACAGAGCTCCAGGATTCTTACTGCAAAGAGCTTTAATAAGAGCTGTCCGAGCTCTTATTATGTCTGCAGGTATCCTCTCATTTTGGCATTCATATAGAGTAGAGAATTAGCAGCCCTCATTGCTGAAGAAGAGAGATGCTGGTGAGGAAGCTGTACTTGTGATTATGTTGTTATCATAGACTGTATTGTAGTATTTTATAAATGCTGAGGCATGAAGCTACTGGAAGTTATCAGATGTATTCATCAAACCCTAATGCTTCTGGGTTAGAAAAGAGCAACACTAGAACCACATCATCTAGGCCTGGGATGCAGGAACAGTTGGAAAGATGCAAATGTGTACTGTATGTGGTTTTGTGTAGAGAGAAGAGGTACTAATGGAGGCTGAAGGAGAAGCAGCACTTGGTAGCAATTCCTAGGCTTTCTGAAATGTCTCAGTGTGGCTTGTCTGAGGAAAGCAGTATTCAGATCTTTTGTGGAGTACTTTTTTTTGATATATCAATTTTAACACTTTTCTGTAATTGTTTTCAAATAACTGTGTAAAAAAGAATTGCCAAAAGGCAGACATCTGCTCATTTGTAGCAAGAAAAACTATCTACCAAAAGAGAATATTTAAATCTTTCCAGCAGGTTTTTGAAAATCCAGTGCCTTTGGGAAGTGGGAAAACTATGCTTTTGCAGTTACACTACATTTACAGTCCTGTGATTGCTATATGTAGCGTAGGTCTAAAAGAAAATTGTACAAAGAAGTACAATGCTGCATGTTCAAGAACAAGTGATCTATGAAACCAGGGTGAATCAACAGATTAATGATTTTTTTTTTATTCATCCTAAAAATTTCTCTAAGCTGCATTGCTCTGAAAAAAACATTTCTTTTAATGTATTCCAGACAGCACTTAACTGCTGAGCCATCCCAGAAAATGTATTCATTCTTACGCCATTAGCTTCAGTATGGGCGAAAATGTGACAAATACTTTGTCTTTTATATAATCTTCTTAAAAGGTTACGAAAATTCTTCCTACCTAGGTTGTAAGGGTGAAACCTCAATTGCAATATTTTTTGTGCCTTCCTTTTAGCAAAAAATGTTTGTCCTAGTTTTGCAAACAGGTCAACCAATTGTGGTCTAGTTGCCACCTAAGCCTTCTTGACAATAGCAGGACAGTGTCTTTTCTCTGTTTAGTTAGTATATGGAGTTTTCTTGGGCAATAAAATCCACCTAAAAGGCCATGCTGTAGCATTTAGAAATCAAACCCTTTTTAGAATGTTTTCAGGTGGTTGTATTTGAAAATCCTTGTACATAATGCTCACATCTTTTAGATCCTTTGGGTACTGTAATTTTAACTAGATTCCTTTTATTTACCCTAATTTTGGAGTGACTAGTAAGGTGCTAAAAATAGGGGTTTAATTTATTAGGAAAATGAATACCTGTCTCACTCTATAATCCAAAATAAGCTGAGAGATATATAAGATCCTAAAGTTTGCTTATCTCTGTGGGAAAATTCAAGTGTAAATAGATAAGCAGACATAAATTTGCCATTTTTAAAGGCCATTATTCAACTTAGTAGGGGACATTGCAAAAATAGTATAAACCTGTTAGGTCATCTAGTCCAGCCTTCTGTCCATGTAGCTTTACAATAGTCCTGGTTGGTGAGACTTAAAAGATTGAACAGCTATCTTATATCTACTTGATATTCAATTAAGTAGAATGCATATATAGGAGGAGTTCTGCTCTGGATGAATGAAACTGTGTTAAGGCAGAAGTGTGCAGCGTAACCATCCTTGCCATCCAGAGGGTCAGGTTCTAAATTCATTTGGTCACCACTCAGATTGATAGTGGTAATATATATGCAGGCTCACTTTCTACTGTCTCCTCTAGTTTTTGGTTAACAAAAAAACCCCAACCAAACAAAAAAAAAACCCACCAAACCAAAAAACAAACCCAAGCCCAAAACCTTTTGTATTTAAATTATGTATTGGTTTCTTATAAATGCCAATAGTCTGGAGAGTGACTTGTGGCTATGTCATTTATTTACATCATCATTTATTTACATAAAAATGTTGTAAAAGTTTTCAAGGTGAAGGTGATTATAGGAAAATCTAGATATAGCACATACATACCAATGCTTCAGTCTTAATGAGTTAGTCTATGTACTTGTCGTAAGCAAATAGGACTGAACTTTCAACTATCTACTACTGAAATGTTCTTATAACTTTAAACTCAAGATATTAAGAATGCAAAATTGATTCTTAGTGTAATTTGTAGAGGGTTTCTCTTTGCTCTGTGCTGACCTCTGTAGTTTGCCTATATGATTTCTGTTGTTGTGTCATAAAGCTCCTTTAATTTGCTGAAGGGATACTGGTTTTGAATCTTTACTTTTTGAATAAGGTAGAAAAGGAAAGCCAAATAATTCCCTTAAACAGAAAAACATACAAGAAAATGCCACCTTATTTTTAAGATGCTTATGTATTATGAAGAGGGATATATTATTTTCCTATGCCTAAAAAAAAATTATATGTATAAATGACATGCAGTTTAGAAAATTTGAACCAAAATAGCAAGCATGTTTCTTTTATTCTGGGTCTCGATGGCTGAGCATATTAAGAAGTGAAGGTGTCATTTATTAAGGTGTCTTAGACAAACCTCTTTATTTTCAAAAGCAGATGAAAGACAGTCATTGCAATATGCAATTTCTAGAGAAAATATTAAAACTTAGAATTCTGTGCTGAATTCTTGCAGTTTCCACAGCACTAGATAGTCTCAGGAAAAAGACATGAAGAGTGGCCCAGGGTTCTGAAACATGAAGCTGCATCAATTTTAAGGTGAGAAAAAGAATGAGGACACTGGAGCTGTTCCTACTAGTCTGGGAACTGAGAATTCACTTCTGGAAGACTTGCATTGGGTTGGTTTAATAAATCACGTAAGAGCTTTTGTTATAAGCAAATGAGCGGTCTTGAGTCCCACTGGGCACAGCGCATATGAAAATAAAGCACAGTCAAGCAGTCTGATAATGAACTAGAGTGTTTACCATCTAGCAGGACTGTGCTTCACTAGGGATAGTCTAGCTATGAGTTTTAAAATTTGGAAAAAGTTGGTCGACTGGGGTCAGTAATTCATCTCCTGCATGGGAAGAAGCATCTTTATTGGGTTCACAGTTGAAATGTGACTGACCTTAGTTTTCTCTAGAGTTCCAAACTGTAGTAGCAGCCAGAAGTGTATTGTTTTCTACAAGTCTGAAAACAAGGGAAACCGAAACTTTTGAAACTTTTGTTTTGAATACGGAGTTCAGTGAGGCAATTTATGGTTTTGTCTGCTTCCATAGTACACTCAAGGTAAGGTCAGATGTTCAGGTGACACCAGCAGCCAAGCCTGCACAGACCTTCATGGTCTTTTACCCCCTTTCCTCAGCCCCTACCACTCCAACCCCCCACCCTCCCATTCCATCCCCCTTGCTAATAGCATCATGGGTTTGGAAATGGTGGGAACGCCTTGTGTGCAGAGAGCAGTGGCTTTCCTTGCAAGTAGCTGGATTCTAAATCAACATCAGATCAGTTCTCTGGCAAAATGGCTGGATGATGGTAAAGAGAGACACAGTGAATTCTTTGGGGCTGAGATCCTAAGAATTGTGGAATTTTTAGCTTATTCTGCCTTTCCCAAGACTACTTCTCCACAAAGGTTCTTTGTTTAAATTGATCTTGCAGTAATTGTGGTAGAATTGCTGGCATGCCTAAATTGCAAGACAGATGAGCCATTAGCACTATTGGGCTGATCATTGGAGTCTCTGTGGTGTTGTAGTGAGGAAATCTGTTTCTTCTGGGTTTGTAGTTTTTAACTGAGAGCATTTTCTGAAGTCTTCAATTCATGCATTTTAATTACATTGTACCTCATCATAGACTGTTTATGTTGTTATCAAATATCTTAAATATTTTCACTACAACTAAATGGTAGATGTGTCCTCCTTTTGTTAAGTATGTATGTATTGTATGTATGCCATTTGTAAGATGTGCATAGACGATGAAGGCATTTTGGGAGAAAAAATGTCTGTGACTGAACTTGTAAAGTGTATTGTTCTTGAAGTGAACCCAAGGGAGTTTCATTGACATAAAGATAAAGAGACAACAGGTGTTTCATATTTTTAAAATGTAATTTACACAGGATAAGAATCATGCCACATAAAAATAATTTCTTCTCTCCTAGAAAGACTAGAAATAATCCTTGATATAAATCAAAAAATCTGTAACAATTCTGGGCAAATAGTCCAGGTGAAAGAAGATTATTGTGTACAGGGCAAGCTATAATAAAAACTGTCAGTTCTGTCAACCCTTTGGTCTAAGGTCTATAGAGGATTAAATGGTTATTGAACGTCTTGTAGCAGCTCTCTCCTATGTGAAAGGGACCACTGTTGTGGTGAACATAAATGTACCTGTTTCAAGAACTCCATAAGGCTAGGTGTGGCTGAACCACAAGTGGTTGGTTTGGCAGGTAAAGTGCTGCTTTTAAGGACTTTCAAGAGCACAGTCCAGGTTCTAAATAGGTAGTGTCAAACTCTTACCGATGAGTGTGTTCCTTGTGCCTCTTTTGCACGACTGGAATAATGTGGGATACCATCAAGTTTGGCATAATAAGCAACAAACTATATTGTGTTGCTATGGTATTGAGAAAATATTAATTAATATGTAGTGTGAAATGTAATCAGTGTTTCCAGAGAAGTTGCAAATTTACTTTTAGCTATTCCTTTTGTAACTCTAGAAGCTCTAAGGTTTAAATAAAAATATTTTGTTAACAGTAATAAAAACTTTAACTATACTATGTTTTTCTGGGACAGTTTAATGAATTTTGAATGTTGAATAATGCTGCAAACACAGCAATTTTGTAATGCTTAATATGAAACAAGAAAAAGCAAACAATGCTAGGAATGAATGTTGCTGTGAATCTGTCATGGTTAAAATTTTTGTATTTGAAATTAAAAAAAAAAAAAGAGTTCTTTCAGTTCTGAAGTGAATGGGAGGAAATAAGTCTACCTGATATATCTTTTAGTCAGAAGTTGCAGGTTGTTTTGCTTGTTTTTTTCTTCTTTGTATGAATGGAAAATGTAGAGCTACACAGATTATGGAATGGATTTCGTATGTAGGGGTAAAGGTGACCCTCAGATTTTTTAGTACGTACTAATAGTTGCAGCACCTGCTTTTCTCTGAGCATTCATGTGTTTGGTCAGGGATGTGGGTATAAAGATAAAGCTGAAAATTAAACTCAAGGTAAGTAATTTTTTCTTCTGAAAATGTATCCTATACTTTTGTACATTGTAAGTTCAAACTTATTTCCTCTTAAATTAATTTTAAATAACTAAATTTGAAGACTCAGATTCCAAAATACCTTTTCTTTAGTTGTACCAAGCAACAATCTTTATGCCAGTTATGTACTGAGTCCTGCTACAAGGAGTTTACAAAATCATTTTTCAGAGAGCAGTGGTAACATCTTAGCGAAGCACTTGTTGGGAGCAATTAGACCATGGAATAGGTATAAGATGTGAGGGCTGATTGCAGTTCCTGAACTTAAATTCTAATTTAAATACAATATTTCAAAATAGAAATTCAAGCACTGAGTTTGTTGACTTTTCAGTTTAAACACATTTGGTAACATTCACTGTATTACATAACAATATGTAAACCCCATAGTTTTGTACTGAGCTCTTACAGGATTGTTTTAAACTTCTTAACCCTAGCTGGAAGTGTTTGCAACAAGCTAAGACATCCCTCTATAGAGGATTTTTTAAAAAAAAAGGTTCGAATGAGAAATGCAAAACTAAGAGATTTTCTATTATTTTTTTAAATCTTCCAAATCATGAGACCACCTGTCAGCTTTCAAAGCCAGTGGACAACTCAATGCATTGAATTTTTTAAAGCTAATTGAAACTGATATCTAACTTGTCATTCATAGGAATTGCAAAAATGTAGCAACTTAAATACAACCTTTTTGAAGAGGTACAGTAATACTGCCCTAGTCTGGGGCAGAATATCAATAAAGGAACCAACTAAAGTTCGTTAGGGAGGTGCCACAGTATAAAGGATGAGAAATAACTGAAAAGATGAAGAGGAGACCAGGAGTTTCCTGAGCACATCAGGTACTGTTTCCCTGATAGTTTTCTGTGACAGACAGCATCCAAACCGGCAAAGTGCTGCTTGAGTATAATCTCAATTTCCTGTTAATGGAAAATACGTTGATATTGCTGGGACTCACAGCTGCTGTCTCTGTTATCTAGAGCGAAAGTCTGACTTCCTCTCTGACGTTACCTGATGTAAACCTAGTGACACTAGTAGTGTCAAAAATGATAATCAAGGCAGCATTTGCTGTGCCGTGGTCCTGGATGTAGCAGAAAGAGAAGATTATTATTTTTAATAGCCTCTTTGAAAACCCAGTATGCTGATGAACTGGAAAGAAAATTTTGTCACCTGGAAGTGAATGCAAGAGATGGAAAAGAATAGCATTGAAATGAAGGATCAGAGGTTCATTTTGTGTCTTAAGTTACAGAGGCTGAGGTGGAATAATTGCTGCAGGTAAAAGCGTGTAGGTGGGCTTGATGTATGGGAGCTGTGTGGTGCGTGAGTCTGCACAAACTTGTCAGGAACTGTATGGTTGACATATCCCATTTAAGATCTACCACTAAGGGAGAAGAGCAAATAGGTTTTGACACACACTGGACTTCATGCCTTTATACAATCTGAGAGCATTATATTCCTGCACCACTGCAATATTTTTTTGTGAGACGTTATCACAATAAATTTGTTTTTGAAGTCAAAGAATTCTGAATGTTGTAGAGCAATAGCTAACAAATGGCTTAGATTTAAAGATGGTGTAAATAAATTGTCCTAGTAAAACATGGTCTCTGTGGGAGTGAAGGAGCTAGTGAAAGTACGTTCTAGTACTGGTGACGTTAAAATAAATCTATTTTTAGTAATAATATTGATTTGGTATGAGCTGCATGTAATAGAAATGCAAACCATTTATGTGATTTGCTTGTTCACAGATTGAGCCTGTGAGAAAGCATAAGATGGTTAAAATTATTTGCATTATACATTTTAAAAAAAGCTTTAATTTCTGGTATATCAAAAGGATGCTACAGCTTTTCTGACTTGTCATGAGATGATAATGCAATCTTTGTGCTACAATATTCTGTAAGCCACATTGCTTTTTCTATTTTTAATCAACTCTAATTTATATAGCAGTTTTATTCTGTAACATTATAAATTGGGGAAATATGAATCAAGTAATGATACACAAGGTGTATAAAATGAGGTGGGTGAAAGGCAGTAGTCTTTGAGGCTATATTGCAATCTGGTAAGTGAAAAATTCTGTGTCCCAGTAAAATGACAGGCTGAATTTAAGAGCAGGCAGAATATAATTTCCCATTAACTGACTCAGAGCAGACTTCTTGCCGTGAGGTGGTGCTCAGAGCACTACCTCTAAGCTGTCTACAGAGCTCTGCCTGGCTGCGTTCCCACCGTTCAGCAAGGGTATAAGAGGAAATCCCACCAATCTACTGTTTTTCTGGTAGCCACTATTTGCATGTGTCTGATCACAGACTGAGATAGCACCGTCCTGAGTATGCAGAAGAGATGTCACTAAGCAAGGACAATTTTAGTGCAGGAACCTACCAGAAGCAGAGCTTCTGAAGGACTGGATGGTGGATGGCAAAAACTCAGATGATGGATTGGAAAGTGACTGGTGCACATTCTGCTACAGCACTGTCCTAAATACCTCCTGGACGACTTTGGGTCATGCTTTTTTATGTTATCAACATTATCCATTAAAATGGAGTTATGCTGAAGAATGATAAAAAGTTATAGGACAGAGAAGTGGAGAAATTTCACATGAATGGGGGAAAAAAGGCTACAGAAAAAAGGAAGAGAGCCAAGCAGGTACAAAGGGGAGAGGAGAGTTCTTGCACTCAAGGGGGATTCAGAAGTAGATGAGAAGAATTATGGTCGTGTAGAGAGCCAAAGAAAAGAAAGATGAGTCATTGATGAATGGAATGATTTGGAGTCTATGTCCATATGATTCACTACCTCTTAAGTGTCTGAAAATAACCTTGTCTGTAAGTGCCATTATTCTGCACTAGGGTAGGAGATTTTTGTGTCTGAAGACTAACTTTTTACTCTGAGCATTTATTTCTTTCAATAAAAATCACCTCTCTTACACCTCCCGTAGCTGCCAGCAGCAATGTAGGTTTTGTCTCTAACCCTGTAGAGTGCCTCTGTTTAAAATCTGCTTCCTCTGGTCATCTTACTGACAGAGAAGCAGTCACATTTTCTGTGGATCTGCAGAAGGCTCACAGGACTCCTAGGTGATTGAAGAGGCAACAATGATGATGTGGGAGTCTTTGCTTCTTTCATCAGATGTGAACAGAATTGTCAATTTACATGATACTGAATGTTTTCTTTCTTATGGTTCCTGTGCATTGCTAACAGACTGGGCATTTCTCTTTCCAGTGCTACTTATCCAGGACCATGGTATCTGCCTACTTGTATAGTGTGGGACAAGGTTTTGGTAGCAGGGGGATTACAGGGTGGCTTCTGTGAGAAACTTCTAGAAGCTTCCTGTATGCCTGACAGAGCCAATGCCAGCCAGCAGAGACAGCATGGGATGAACTGACCACAACCCCCATTCCATGTTCCTCTGTGCTGCTCATGGGGAGGTGTTAGAGAAATCGGGAGCAAAGTTAAACCTGGGAGGAAGGGAGGGGTAGGAGGATGATGTATAAGATCTGGTTTTATTTCTTATTATCCTACTCTAACCTGGTTGACAATAAATTAAACTGATTTCTCCTACTCGAGCCTGTTTTCCTCTTTGATGGTAACGGTGGATGATCTCTCCTTGCCTTATTGCAACCCATGAGCCTTTTGTTATGTTTTCTCTCCCCTGTCCAGCTGAGGAGGGGGCGTGATAGAGCAGCTTTGCCAGCAGCATCCAGCCAGAGTCAACCCACCACATATAGTCTGTGTCCACTGCATTCTATACAGTATCTGATGCTCTTTGTGTTTAGAGATGTTTCTTGGGGATTATATCTGTTTCTCCTACTGTCCAACGTTATGTGCTCTTAGTTGATGAAGATTATTTTTTTTTCATTGCTACAATGTAAATACACAACAGAGATCAAGCTAGCAGGTGATTTAGAGAAATTTAATCTACATTTCTAGTTTGTTGCTTACATTATTTTATAAAATGAAATATGGTGGGAGGACAGTTACAGAAAAAGTAAAGAAGTGTAATACTTAATTTTTCTTCATATGGGGACATGTGTGTGGAATTGAAGCTCATGGTAATTGTCAGTGCATTCCCTTAAGCATGGTATGTTGCCTGTGATTTTTGAAAGAATCAATCACTTGCAGCAATTTATATAATAACTTTCTGGTGGGTGATTCTACTATTTCATTTATGCTTTTTGCCTGGTTCACCAGAATGCAATACCTTTGCTTCTTGGTACAGTAAAGGCACTCTGTAATATCTATTATGGTATGGTCAAAGTATAATTTATTGTCAGATAGAAAAATAAGTCAACGCTAATGTCACTTCATGGTCAACCCCCCAAGTTTAATAAAACACCTCACCAGCATGCATTCTGCAGTGCTTGGTGTTTTATTAGGACTACAGTACCTTACAGTACCTAGCTATAGTGGGAGTGTAATTACTGAGCTGTCAGGGTGATAAGTGGGATTAATGGTAGCCTGGTGCACTTTAGTCTGTGGAGCGCTCAGAGTATTGGAAGATGGTATTATTATAAGAGAAAGTCTGGACTGGCATATTCATGGCACTCTCCCCTCCTCTCCAAAGCTCACATTCAAGTTAGCATTACCCACCCTCCCCCAGTAGCTGACATTTTCAACAGCTGTTATTTGTCAACCCTCTCAAAATCAGAAGAGAAATAATTTGGTAAAGATGCTTGCTAGCCACAATAGGTAATCTGTACACTGCTTATCCTGCGTGGTGCCATTCTAGTCAGTTTTGACATCAGATTGTTCTATATAAAATCCACAGAAATGCATTTTATGTTAAATGCAATTCTTTCGGTCGTAGATACAGGACTGTGTGATTTTAAAGGAAACTGCATTCCAGAAAGTGAAGAACAAGAAGTCATAATGGAACTGTTGCCTTTTTAAAATACATGATTTTTCATTTCTTCTATTTCCTTACTGCCTATACAGGAAAAAATTATCATCTGAGCCCTCATATTGGTGCATGCATTCTAGTGTATGTCCTTTTTTCTGGCTTTGCTGTCTTTCAGTCTTCTTAGAATGCTAACAGAATATTCTTGTCTCAGTGCTCTGGCCACGTCAACCCTTTGAGGTCCCCACTGGCCTGCTTTTGGCTGTGAAACATAATGTTACATGTAACACGTAACATATAACAAAACATATAACATAACAATATTTAATGGCTTCATCAAAACCTCATGGTGTTCTTCTGCCAGAGCCTCTGATATCCTGACTAGTTGAACTAGTAACCTGCTATGGTGTCAAACCTGGATTTGGCTTTATCAGATTTCGTAGCTTTTGCAGCCTGAGACACCTGTTTTCCTTTAGATATTTCCTCTGGGACATTTTCCTCTTTACTAATTTTTGAGAAAATCAGAACAGCCACTGCCGCTACCACACGTGTCTTCAAATTTGGCTGGAGCCATGGTGTCTGCAGTGCCCAGCTTGGTGACGATGAATTGGAAGATGAAAAACTAATTAATCTTTTACTTAAAAGAGAAAGCATTTTTATCCCACCCTTAATTGAAAAAAACAAACAAAGAAATAAACAAAAGCAATGTGTGTGATTGACTGTGTCAGGCTTGTTTCAGGTGTTTCGTTCCTTTTAATGTGCTCTTCATTTCTTTGTGCACGTAGTCCAGAGGCCTTCTGCAGCTTTTCTGTGTTGGAAAATATTCTGTCCCAGCCAGTTCACAGGGTTATTATCTATTGCCAAATAACAATCATTCATGTGGGCTTGTGGAATTTATGTAAGTAGTTGTGCTCAGATAATATGTAAAAAACATTTTATTTCATTTTCCATATACTGTTAAACCCACAATTTACATGAATACTATATGTTAGTAAAACAATATTGAAAGAGCATCTGGCACAACTTAATGAATTCTGAGATAATAATCAGTAGTGTGGCATTTGACCTGTGATAATCATTTGCTATGTAAACCCAAATGCAAGTGTGTAGAAATACCTCTGTGTTTTACTAGAGAGCCACTTCACTTCTTCAGCTGACTTCTACCTTTTCTTTCTTAGCTTTGCTTACTGCAAACTGCATGGACTACCCTGAGGGCTTAATCCTTAGGTGGGGCATGTGCAAGAAACCAGACTTGTACACCTTCATGGATGACTATGCAAGAACAGACAATAAATCTTTGCTAATTAATGTGTTTTAATATACGGTTAGGTTTGCTCATTAGGGATGACAAGAAGTGGGTCTTAAGAATTTCAGCTGGGAGTATGCATAAGACTACTGAATTGTTTCCAGGGGTCACAGACATGTCACAGGAAACTTCGAAAAGGGACTTGAAAGTTTATCAGCCATTCTTATTCTTTGGCACATAGAATACAAAGGAGTTCTTTCCTCTGTGGGAGTAGTTGCCTTTGAGTGTCTGAGTCTAACATTCAGAATTTAATTCACTGTGGCACTTCCAGAACTTCGTTAAAAAATACAAATTCACAGCACGGTTGTTTTGGAAATAGAAAAATGAAATTATCAGAAGTTTAGAAATCTTAGATTCCAGGGAAAAATTACTTCTATGTAATTAGACATTGTTTCCTAGTACTTAGACGTATGTAGTCTGTATGTTTGTAGCTGCAGCCTGCTGCCTTCCTTTGTAAAGTGGAGTCAACAGAACATAACCAATCAGTGTTGAATGCAAGTCAATAATGATCATGTAGTGCTTTGAGGTTTTAAACAGAAATTTAATGAAAATGCTCTGTATTATGCCTTTGTGGCTTATCTTCTACCATACTAGCTTGAAAACCTTATGCTATTAGCAGCATTTGTATTCCATGTCTCCTTGACACATTTTCTTTTATTCCTGTAGATGCTTAAAGTGTGCAGATGCCCCCTGTCAGAAGAGTTGCCCAACTAATCTGGACATCAAGTTATTCATCACAAGTATTGCGAACAAGGTAAAATCAAGCTTGCAGTAGTACGTAGAAGCAGGTAACAGCAGTTACTTGGAGTTCTGATAGTGAGATTACATTTCAAGGTTTTATCTTTGTAAAGTCTTAAAAAAATGTTTACAACAGGTGCTTTAAAGTTCAACAGTCAGCTAATTTTAAATTATTTTTGCTGACATTCTGTGTATGTACAGATAATGTGTAGTGAGAATCTATTTCTTCATGTAACTTTTTCTGTAAAGTTTTTGGTTTTGATGGTTTTCATTTGTCTGTATGAGCCCAACTGGACTCATAATCTACTGGGAGTGCTACAAGACTTTCTGGCTGCAATTTATGCCCTAACATGTCTCACTGTTAGATGGAGCTGAAAGGGCCAATGCAGGTAAAGCTGAAGTGGGCAATAGCAGCACTTCCGTGTGCAAGTTAACAGCCACATTGCTTTTACTACACTGTGTGCTGTATGGAGAAGACACCAGTAAATTCTGCACCTTAACAAGAAACATCAGGATAAGAGGAAATATTAAGATACATGTATAATTTATAACAAAACTGTGTGTTGGTGTGGTTTACAGTGATTGGCATTATGCCCAGCATCTGCATATAGACGGTTTTGCTATATAGTCTGTACCCTGTCTCTGCAGCATTTATTTTAATGAATGTAGACATCTGTTTGCAACTATAGTATAGTATGCGGCCTTACTACCTCTTCCAGGCATCATGAAGCAGGCAGGCTGAACAGAGAAGGAACAAGGCAGGAATGAAACTGTTAGTTCCTATCTCATCATTGTGCTGTAGTTTGTTCAGGAAACCTATAGAAAATATTATAGACGTATTTCACCATCATGGTCTTTTTTCATTAAGGATTAGTTATGCTACTGCTTTGGGAAGGACAGGGTGATAAGTTGTTGAGGAAAGAAAAAAAACCTGATTATCAAAACATAAAAACTGGGAATAAGGAACCAGGGAAGATAGACTGAAGACTGCAACAGAACATGTCAGAAGGAGAACACCAGCAGCATCCTGGAACAGTAAATTTGGTGGGTCTTTTAGACTCCTGATAGTCTCAGAAATACAATGCCTTTGCGACTTGGCAGGAAGAGTAAATCATTTTAACAGCTGATTCATTCTGAATTCTGTGAATTCCGTTTCAGAGCAGAGAAAATCAAGGTGGGGTGACTGCAGACCTTTGAGAGTTGTATTTTGGTAAAGGAATACTAGAATAATATTAGGAAACTGCCTCAAAGGTATGAAGTCTTTGCCCTGCTGAAGCCAATGGGTACACTCTTACAGGTTTTAATAGGGCCAGATTTAACCGGTCAGATGGTCAGTGAGGTGGATAAAGTAGTTTTTCACTTTCTTATGCATTTTTGTAAACTTCTATTGAAATAATAATTTGGATGTCATTCAGTAATTTGCTTGCTGAATATTTTTGTATTGTTGTCATAAAAATATTTACTTCACATGATCAAGACTATTTCACATGTCATTGAAAATACTTTTCAAAATTCTAAATTTCTTTTGCTGTTTTCACCTTGCAAATAAACTTTATTTTTTAATTCAAAAGCTTATAAATATATCTGGTAACTTCTAGATAGAATAAATAAGTGAGGCATAGAACATTCAGGTATTTGAGGTCAACAAATCCAGGAAATTGGGGTATGACTTCTAGGCTTATTGAAGCTTCTCCTGCTTCTCCTGCTTCTGAATCCTTATCACTCACTTTGAGAAACTCCCTTCAGCAGGTTACCCTTCTACTTGTTTAGGGGAGATTCAGTTCAATAACTTCCTCGTCCTTGTCCCTGTGTAAGCAGCAAGCAGTATTGCACACAGGTATTTATTTAAACATGATGCATTATTAATATAGAATATTTAGACAGCAGCGTACTGAAAATGAATTACTTTGTCAGGTATTTAAGAGCTCTGTTGTATGTAGTTTGTTTTGTTGGAAAACTGCTATAGGAATCGTAAAAGGTCAGGGATTCTTGTTCTCTTAAGCCTGAGGCTTTTTTAGATATTTACAGGCCATGTACAACGTAGCGGTTCTGGCTGCCTTGCCATTAGGCCTGAGCTTAGGAGTAGAAGAGGGACAGAGGAGGAGGGGTTGTTTCTGCGTTGAGAGGGTAATTGAATTGCCAGACTCAATGACCCTTGAGCCTCTTTGAGAAAAAGGATGTCACTTATGCTGTATTGTGTTAGTTGCTGTGATTCAGTAGAGTTTAGGCCACAACTTACATTCTCTTTTTCTATACAAACTGGATTACAACTGCACTTTATAAAGGTACAATCTAGTCTTTTGTGTCTTTCCAGTCAGTGTTTCTTGGTTCATACAGACCACTTGCAATTGTGTTTCTCAGAGACCAGACTTCAGATTCACCATTACTACTGTTGTTTCTAAACGTCAGATGATGGCAAACAAGTATTCTGACTTCCAGCTGTTCTCTATTTAAATACAGCCTTCACATTGCAAAGTGTATATTCTTTGTTTTATAATGAAAAAATGCCATCTTAGTTATTTCTTTCTTTAAAACCACTAAGAAAAAAATGCACAGCTGCTACTGGAGGGAGCTTTCCCCCACCACCTCTCAACAAGTACCAGGAGTGATTTTAGGATTTTATGTTCTCCTTCTGCTGTGTTGATACATCAGAACAAGAAGGACTTGGTAAAATGGAGCTCCAGTACCCATCATTCTTTAGGGCTGACTCAAGCAAAAACTGTACACAGCAGCAGGAAATCCTACAGCTTCCAAGAAGCAACTCTCAGCCTGAACACTTGCATCCCGTCCAGCTTTCCTCCTGTTAAAAAGAGGTGTGTGCCAGAGGAAGCTGCCCATTAGAAAGCAACAGCTGCTAACATGCTTTATCTTTGTACTGTTCTGTGAGACTGTCTTGGAGCTTATTGTTATCAGATACCTTTATGGTTCAGTAATCACACTGAAAAATAACAGCACACTTTAGGCATGGGGATATTAAGTTGTGTTACATGGCACAGGCATAAGGAGTGAGTGACTCAGCCTTTTTCAGGTGAGTCTATAATGAAAATCGAGAGTGGAGAAATATCTTTTGGGTTATCAGTACCCAAAAATCACACTTTGTTGCTGCAGCCCTCTGTTACTAGCTCTCATATTTTTATCTCGTCTTGCAGTATTAGAATGATTCCTGACTGGTTCAACGTTTTCCTTCTTGTTCAAAAAGACCATCTTCTCCAATATCCCCTATTACAGATAACCTGGTCAAAAATGAACCATTTTCTAACAGATTTTATAGGTCGATGTAAGCCTTCTGGTGGCCAGCATTAAAAAAAACCCCAAAACCAAAAAAAAACCACACAAAGAAAAAAAAAAACACCACAAAACCAAACCAAACCAACAAAAAACCCCCAATCAGACACAAACCAAAAAAACCCACCAGAAAACCAAAAAAAACCCCAAAATGAACAAGGCCATGCTGCCCTCTGGATAAAAGGTTGTCCCTGGACTGTGCAGAATGCTGGCGGGCAAATGGGGGACAGGGAAATGAATGCCAGAAACAGTGCAGTGAAAGTTGTGGAATGCAGGAGTTAAGTTTTAGGATATCAGAGGAATGTTTAGGTTTAAATAAAACCAAAGGAAATGTTTGGCTTTTTTTTTTTTTTTTTCAAGAAAGAAATTCAATTTTTCAAGGGAGAAATGGGAGAGGGAACAAACTGGAAGATAGAGATGGATACCAAGGGATAAGGGTGAATCTGAAGTTTAGGAGTTTGAGCGAGTAAAGGAAAAAGTGTTTGTGGTAATATGCTGAAACAAGAAAGAAGGAAAAGTGGGTAGACAAAGGAAGGCAAGAGACAAAAAAGCTGTGGGATCATTAAGAGAAAATGAAATGAAGAAGAGTGTAAGGGAGAAAGGATGGTTAGAGACATAAGATTATGACAGGCAAGAGGAAGAGAATGATGTTTTTTCTGTGCCAGAGGAATTCTGAGTAAATTAACAAAGGATATCTATATGCCATCGCAAAGACTGTAGAAACATCATGAGTTACAGTTCATATGTAAAATACTCTAAGTGGGATACTGTTAATACAATGAAGGATTGTGGAAGTCAAAACTGCTAGATGATTTGTAATAATTATATACAGATATGCATCACAATTAATCTTTAAGTACTACTTTGAGGCCACAGGTTTCTGAAAGTGCCGTTTTATTCAGCTTTCTCTGTTAATCTTTGTATATTCAGGTCACTAAATTAAAAAAAAAAAGGCATTTTAAAGAAAAGTAGTAATGGTGTTAAATTGATGCACTTGAAACTGACTTTTCTTGAGATGTCTGTTTGTACTTAGCATAATGGAATGGCTGACAGCTGGTTTCAGTTGCCATAGTGTAATTATGTAGAATAGACTTTTGCAATGACACTATGTCAATTAAGGAATCTCTCACATTCTAGACTACAAAGGACAAAATGACAGTACAAGATATTTCTTCTGTTCTTTTTCATAAAAAGATAGTGACACTGTGAGAAATTACAGTCCTGTTATGATGACACAAGTCAAATTATGTGAAAGATTTCTGGATTGATTAAAAATCATCAATATTATAATATAGAATATGTATGATTTGATAAGTTGCTGTTATGTTTTGTTCATTCTTCTTTGCAAGATATTGAAGGGGGGGCTGACAGACTGGGGGCGTTTCTTGTTATATTTGAACTGGTGTGTGTCGATGTGAAAAATGCTACTTATATAAGGATGCACTTTCAGTAGTGGCTCTTCGTTATGTGAAAATATTTTAATCCAATACATATTCAGTAAATTTTAAAGCCATCAGAGAACATGACCTGGGATAGAAGGTGATATTTTCCCATATTTTTTGCTATGTGTCCCTTTTTTTTAAGCCCAGATGAAAGGGAAATTAACAATTTTTTCTTCTTTTTTTTTAAAGTATTCACTGTCCCAAAGTTCTGAAGAAGTATTCATTTTTATTACACAAAGCATAATAATGCATAGTCTTCATTGTTTTTGAGAAAACTGCACTATCAAAACACCATGATGCATAATGAATTTATATAAAAAGCTCTTGAATTACACTGGAAGTAAAGATGCTATAAGCATTTCCTGATAGTAAATGCAATTCCTTCTGGTCTCTCAGTATTGATTCCATGTGCTTTAATAGTTTTTTTTCAAGTAAAAAACAGTCTCATTTGCATGCAAATTATATAATGCTTCCAAATGATACATGTGGAGATCCTCCTCTGCCTGGTTTCTGCTGATTATTGATGTCTGTTTAAAGCTTGTTTTTGTTCCCTGCGTTAGCAATGTAGTATTTATTGACATTTTGATGTAGGAAACCACAAAACATCCTATCCAGTTAGATTAATTTATTTCTATGGAAGTGCACAGGAAAAAGGATTCTATGAACAAAGGCATAAGCAGACATTTTATCTCATTAAAAAATGCAAAAACGTTTTAGTTTTAGACTTGCTTCCTCTGTGATGTCTGTAAGAAACTAGCCAACTGATTCATCTTACTATTTCAACATCTAAAAAAAATTACTCCAAACTATTAAGGTAGCTTGCATCATTCTATGCCCTGGAGTAACTTTGTCATTTTAATGAAGCTGGCCTCCCTTTAATTCTGATGCTTTCTCATGTACAACATGTGGCGTGTAGTTACCAGATTGCAAGGTCTGCATCTCATGTCTATTTTGTACGCAGCCTAATACACCCTGGTTTTGTGAAATACAAGCAGTCAATAATTTCTTGTAAAATGTGAATATTCTGTGAATATTCTGTGACCTTTGATGTCACTGGTAAATGTAATGATCATTAATACATGTTTGCAGCTTTAAAAAAAAGTTACGTAAGCACAAAGTGTTCATGTAACTAAACATTTAAGATACTGTACATGTACTACTGTAGTTTTACTACAAACTCTCTCATTTATGCCTGGAGGTGTTTGAGATGTCTGGATGGTGGTGCTTAGGGGCATGGTTTAGTGGGTCTCCTGCACTGACCGTGTCACCTCTGCTTTCTGCATGGTTATGTGTGAGGGACGTGTCCAGTGTAACTATACTTCTGGTTTTGCTGAATAATTGAGCTTACAGTGTCTTTACTGTCTGTTTTTAGCAGGTCTGACAATCTCTGGCATATCAAAACACTATCATTCATGTGGAAGAGCAAAAATACTTGCTAATATTTACAATTTCTGTTTAACTAATATTCCTTTACACTGGAACAAATGAAAATTGGGGATGATAAACTGCCTTAGTGCTCACCACAGGCAAAATTGTTGAAAGTTCTCCTGGAACAGTTGTGTAAAGGGATTACCTGTTCAGGGTCTACGAAAATCCTATGAAAATACACCCAGGTAGCTGGTTTGTGTTACCAGGTGATGGGCAGAGGCTCATGCTGCGCAGTAAACCAGCATCTGTAAGCAAAAGGTCCAGTTACATCTACAAACACGTTTCTTAAACATCGACATTCTCTTGGGAATCTCTAGTAATGTCTATAGCATCTGGTTTAAGAACTTTGTACTCAGCCTTTTAATAAGCCTTTAGTGAATTTGAACCTCCCAAACCAAAGTTGTTACCCATTATTGGCTAAATTGTTGGATCTTGACACAAGTATTTTTATTCATATCTGGGTTCTTGCTGTTTGTGGCATAGCATTCTCTCTGAATAAACATTTCTGAGTACATTAGCCTACATGACAGACGGTAAGTCACAGGCATTGCGTAGGGTCTGCTGTGAACAAGTACTTCACATTGTTTGAACACTACTTCTGGATCTTCTGAGTCAGCTCCTAGAATGGAGAGGTAAAGGTATTTGTCAAAATAATATTTTCATATTAGTGATGATTATTAAATATTGGAATATGGAAGAGGTGGTGGTAGAGGAAGGAGACATATTGGGCTTTAATCTCTCGGTTATTGCTAGTTTGTAGAAAACTGGAATGAAATCCCAGCATTAATTTCTCACTGAAGAAACTTGTGTGGAAGCACAGCCAAGTGCTAATTCTAAGGGGTACTTGTCATGGTTTAACTGGTATATATGTCTGGAGTTTAAAGGAAACTAAAACATTGACCCATCCTTATGGACTTTCCTTGGTGGGGCTTTTAGAGTGGGTGGGAGGAGTGGTAAAATGAAGAAATAACTGAAGTCTGAAATTAAGTAAACTTCTATATGGACTATACAGAATTAAAAATAGGATGTAAATGGTTTGTTTTAATTACACCATAATTTCATTAATATAAACGTGATGTAAATGCAGAACTGCCATCAGTAGGTGTGCCTGTCTACATGAGACTTCAGTTCACTCCTGGTATTTCCTCTGACACTCCCTCTTGAGAGAATTATCCAGTCTAAAAAAAAACCAACCAGGTTTTTTTATTCTCACAGCATCAGGCACTGGGAGCTTGCTAATGTCCGTTCCTTAGATGTTTATTATAGAAAGAAATCTTGCTAGTTCTCCTATATCAGGAAACTTTCTTTTCTAAAGATGTTCACTGAATATTGAGAATCTGTGAAGTTGTGAATTGTATGTAACTTCTTTAATCAGTTCCCTGGTTTGCTATTTAGGGAAACAGGAAAATAAGTGTTTGCCCTCATCAGTATGTGGTTGAGAAAAAAGAGTTCAAAAAAGAATTCAGTACCACAATAGCTAGAGGTAGCTACACAGGGGAAGCCCTCTCCTCATCATGGGCCTGGGACAATTGGCACTACTGATGTGACATAAAGGACAGCCATGTCAGCAGAGATAGTGTGCACAGATGTGTAAAGTAAGCTTTTCATTCCCAATATCATAAAGAACTGATAATGTGACTGGCACTTTCTGGTCAGACCTTCAACAACTTAGCTACTGCCCAACTGCCCTGGAAATGCAGAAAGTATTGACAAGTGAGTAATGCAGGCACAATAGTTTTTGAACTACATTTTTTTTAGCTGCTAAAAAACCTCCAACCACCTCAGACTATGCTTTTAACTACTTTGCAAGCTGGAAAGAAAAGTTTTATCTTTCCATGATCAACAATTTTGCTGACTTCCTTTCCAGTGTCTTTGACATAATGCTGTGTAACATGATGGTACATTTAAATAATGACAGTGTTACTTAATATATTTATATTTATAGATTATTCTACTAACCAGTTAAAGAACAAGTATTTTATGTTTTCTCTTGAATTACTCAATGTTTGCTTCCTTGGGATGCCATCCAGAGGGACC
>NW_010267947.1:0-2430 GCF_000690775.1 Eurypyga helias
GCACGCCCGCCGGTGGCTCCGCTGTCGCGCGGAGGGGGGGTACTGTGGTTCCGGGGGATGCTGTATGTGTGTGTCAGAGGGCAGTGCAAAAACTGGGGATTAAAGTGTTTTACCAGGACAGAATGAGGCTAAATCCCAAGGGATGAAGCTTGCGTTTCAGTTCCCGTGCGTTTTCCAGGCTCGGCGTGTCCAAGCCCGTGCACGGGTGGCTGCAGAGCTCTGTGGGGTCTGCGCTATGTGAACAGGAGCAGAGCCAAGCAGCGTGCTTTTTTGATGGAGTACTTGCAAATTACTTTGAAATCAAAAGCAGTATTAATCATAATTACAGTTAGTGATTATCTGATTCCTTTCTCATCAAAAGAATGAGTCTGGAATAACTTCAAGCAACCTGGAAACCTGTATCTGTGCATCCTGGGGTGGTGTCCGGGTTGGTACCAACCCGAACACACCAGCCAGGGCTTGTGCCTGCAGAGGACTCTTTCCTGGCTTTGATTTACTGGCTTTTCCACATTGCTTATGAGGAAAAATAGGGTGAATTTAGCTGTGCCACCCCCCGGAAAGACAGTGTGCTCAGATTGTTTCCCCTGCCCTGCTCTTTAAGTCAGTAGTGGCTGAGCTGTGGAGAACACAGCCGTCATCTCTGCCCAGGACCGAGATCACTGGGATCGTGCCCCAGCATTCCCGGAACAAGGGTCTCACCCTGCAGCACCCAGTTCTGCAAACCTCTGTTATCTGTTGCTTTCAACTTTCTCACCTCCCAGCCCCTTTCTGCCACGTACAATCTCACAGCTTGCGGGTGGAAGTTTCGCCCTGTGCCAAGACCGTCTCCCTCAGCACCCGTGCTGCTGTGTGGGCCCCGCACCGGTGCGTTGGCTGCGCCATCGGCGTTTGGGCAGTGCTTTCCCTGCCCTAGGAACAAGGCTGGGATTTTTGCTGCCTTCCCTGGGGTCTCGTGGTGTCTATGCCCGGTGACTGCGCCAACCCAAATGGGCCTCGCACCTGCTCCTTAAGCAAAGAAAACAACAGCTACAGAAATCCCAAGAAATGGCACATGGGGTAAATAAGAGCACAGATGAAGCACGACCAGTCAAGCACTGGACGGCATCCCACTCGAGCCGCCTTTGTGCCGTGCCTCCCGTGCCCTGCAGCATCTTCCTCCCGGCGCCGGGGTTCGGCCGTGCTGCTCGCAGATCTCTAAATTCAAGTTAGTATTTATGAGCCGCTACTCTACGCTCTCTAATTGTGGAGCAAATCTGCTTTTCAGCCGGAGCTGGATGGTGTCGAAGGGTGCGACGCGCAGGCGCTGACCGCAGCAGTGCGCGAGGGACGCGCATCTTTGCGACGGGAGTATTTTTGCCTCCTGTTTGCCCTTGTTTCCCAGTTTCTGCTGGCAGTAACCGCTTCTTGCAGCACACCAGTGTTGAGCTTCCCCCACATCGCGCCTTCCCGGGGAAAGGTGTCTCGCTACCCGGCGCAGCTGCCGTGGGTGAGGGGGTGGGTTTGCTGGCACGGATGGGCACTGCTCTCCGTTCCCAGGCTTTACCGCTGGAACCTTTCCCTGTGCAAAGGAGGGCAGGGCAGCAGGATTCCAGGCTGCCTGGGAGTTAATTAGCTCATACCACTGTGCAGGAAGAGCTGCCCAAGTATTGATTTCAGTAAGTTTTTTTGCTCAATTAGTGTCTGTCTCAGGGCAGATGTCATTACCATTCCAGTTCCCAGGGCGCTGGAAACCAGCTTCCCTGACACGGGCTTTGTCACGCCAATCTGCCTCTTGGTGCCCTCAGGGAATCCCTGGGGGAGGTGTGGGGGCATATTCCTTGTCTGTGTGCACTAGGATCCTCTGTCCCCCATCTCTTGGGCACCTCTCTCTGGCCTTGGGGCACCCCCTTCCTCGCAGAGGTGGCTACTGGGTGCGTTGTCCCCACGAGCGCCTGGGGCAGCTGGCCCGGCCATGGGGACAGAATGTGGCCGGGGCTGGTGCCAATGTGAGACCCTCATGTGGGAGCAGCCGTGTGCTCTTGGATGTGGCTGGAACTCCTCATCATCCTTTAAACAGATTTTTCAGAGTCTTTTACTGCTGCACACTTAGTGCCGTCCTGTCTGGGCCCCACGGGTGGGGCTGGAGGAGCGCTACTGGTGAGCATCCCCAAAAGCTGCAGGACCAGTGCTGGATGTGGCACAGCCCCTGCAGCCCAGAGGATTTCTCACCATGGGACTCTTCCCGGTACTGAGTCGAGGAGGGAAGGTGGGAAGTTGCCGTGGGAAGTGTCAGAGATGTGATATGTGAATACATTTTCACTTTCCGCTCCATCACGATGAAGCGGGGTGGGATCCACCATGGGAGCGCTGCCCAGATGTGAAGCCTTCACACAGGGACAGTCCCACCCCCAGGACTGCTCCAGCGGGAATGTGCTTTGCCAAGAAGTGACT
>NW_010267947.1:2491-5669 GCF_000690775.1 Eurypyga helias
CTTGGAAACGGGGTTTATCGAGATGTGCATCCGCAGGAAATGCTCCTGGAAGGAAAGCAAGGGCAGTTGGCAGGACCCAGACAGCCCCTGGAGTTCTCCAGGGCCTTTGGGATTTGCGGGGAAAAGGCACCTATTTGGTGAAATGTTCCCAGACCCCCCTGTCCCTGGCTGCTGACCTCTGCCCTTTGGCTCGTGACCATGCAACCCCTCTGCCTGCTGCGTGGGGGGAGTAACAGCCCAAGAACAGGCAAGAAATTTGGGTTATTGCTGGGGTTTGCTAGTTTTCAGCTGGCACAGTTCCCCACTCCTACACAGCGTGTGACCCGGGAAGCGCAGTGGGAGCAGAGGGGGGGCAGTGATGACCACAGCCCGGGGAAGGGACACCCACCCAAAGGCCAAGGATGCTCCTGGGGGTCTGAGCAGGGAAGCTTGGAGGGGGAGGATGGAGAGGTGAGGGGCAGGAGGCAGAGGGGCTCAGCGGCAGCAGCCAGAGGATGCCCGGCTTGGCCGTGCCAGGCACGTGCCAGGTGGTGGCATGAGCTGCTGGGAGGGTTAGGTGGGTGATGGGGAAGGCCTCAACAGGCAAACCTGAACTGGCACACAGCTCTGTCTCAATTTCCGAGTGAGAGGGCAGGTTCATTTTAATGAAGTTGTTTTTTCTTAGTTATGTGTTGTTATTTCAGAGCTTTATGAAACACGAGTGCCCTTCTGGAGCCAGTGTGCATCATCATGCAACTGTGTCACAGAGCTCCATTACGGGGATTTATGGCTTTCAGGACAAATCCTTCCATACATAGACACCTGCATTCCAGAGAGATGGATTTGTTTGAAGTCATAGCGTTTTCTGGAAAACAAAGTCAGTTTTGAGGTTTTATTACCATTTTGAAGTACCATGTGGGAACAAGGGGTGCAAAAGCCCTCTGAAGAAAGCTTAGTTGCTGGGGTGTTTCAGGCCGAGGTTGCAGTGCAAGTCAACCTAATTAGACAATTTATAGACTTTGTTACCTGATTTAAATTGGCTGTAATATAGGTGCCAAAATATCCTATTTTACCTCCCTTCTGCCAAGTCTTCTGTTTGCAAGTTTATTATGTTTTAAAACAACACTAGAGCAGCTTTCCAGGTTTATTTTTCAAGGCTCTTTCATACTGAACTCCTCATCGCAGTGCACTGCAAACCAAGTTGAATTATCATAGAATCACGGACTGGTTTGGGTTGAAGGGACCTCAAAGCCCCGCCAGTGCCACCCCCTGCCAAGGGCAGGGACACCTTCCATAGCCCAGGGTGCTCCCAGCCTCATCCAGCCTGGCCTTGGACACTCCCAGGGATGGGGCATCCACAGCTTCTCTGGGAACCTGTCCCAGTGCTTCAACCTTTGATTTCAACTCTGCCCACTTGCTGACACAGACCAAAGATGCTCGGCCATCTCCCATACCCGCCTGGCCCAAGTTCCTGCAGGTCGTGATCCTGTTACCCCCAGGCTCCTCCTCCCACTCTGCAGCCCATCCGGGATGTTGTCCAACTCCCCTTCACCCCTCCGTGTTTGCCTGTGGTTTGAGGGGAGGGCGGCAGGAAGCCGTGCTGGCCGTGGGCATGGGACGTGGCGTAGTTTAATTGGGATCCGCTCGATGCTTAATGTGTTTTTATATTTAGCACCGGGGCTGCGACTGTTCTCATCTTCTCAGCGAAATCGTGTACAAAAGGGTACGATCCATATAATGAGGTGAAACGGGCGGTCTCGCTGGGAAAACAGGCTGGTGCAAACATAAATTACAGGCTTCTCATTAGTCTAATAAATGACCCTATTTAAAATACAGCCTCTTTCTCCAGAGAAGGAGCCAGTGGGATTGTAGGAACGCTGTTTGCCGTCTGCCCAGCCACGGCAAGCTCCCTCCTGCACCCTGTGCTTCTGGATCCTGTGGCCCCGGTACCAATCTTGTGCTGAAGGAGAGAAGCGTTGGCCGGAGCATCGTGCCAGCTGGCCGCTGGCCGTGTAATCGCTCCCACCGTGGATGCTGAGGGCACAATAGGCAGCTTTTCCGTACTGTAATCTCGAACGTTTCGGTGCTGCGAAAGCAGCCGCTGACAGCTTGGATTAAGCCAGCGTTTGAGGAGCGAATATCGTTTCCTCTGTACTGCACCACCGCGGAGAGCCGGGGCTGAGCCCTGGGCAGTTGGGTCTGCATCCAGCTGGGCTGGCCAGAGGCGAAACGAAAAGCGATTTTGGCCGATGTTTCCTCACTGCAGCTCTCAAAGTGGTGCTTGATGGCAATGCAGTGAAAAAACCAAGGGCAGCCCAGGCAAAACTGCAGCCGGGTTTTAGTCAGGTGGAAAAGCTGCGACCTGAGGGCTGGCAGGAGACCCCGGCAGAGGGGCTGATCCTCTGCTGAGCAGGTACAAGTGGCAGAGACGCTGTGGTCCTCGGTTCGTCATCGCTGCTGAGCAGCTGTGGGGAGTTCCCAGCAGGTCACTGTTCCGCTTCACCTCCCAGAATGCCAGGATGCCAGCGGCCGCTTGTGGAAAACGGGTCTGATGCTCCCGGCACGCAGCCTTTGGATGCCCGGGGCGGGTTTGGGCAGAGGGTTGTGCTGGCAACTGGAGGCAGGTGGTGCTGAGCAGATGCCGGCAGCGAGGAGCCGTCTTCCCCAATGGATGTCTGCTTTTGGGTGTGTGGGAATGGCTCTGCCACCCCAATGCGCTCTCCGACCCGGGGCCTCGGGGTGCTTCGTGTCCGTCCTGCGCTGATGCCTACACAGCTGTTTGACGGTTAGACACTGTGACCTTAATTTAGGTTGGAAAAGACCTTTATTCCATGATTTCTGCTTCTCCCTAAGCATTTACTTCTGCTGAGAGCACTTTCCTCCCGTCTTACAACTCCTGATACACTCAAATTTCAGGAGGGATCTGGATTCAAGGGCAGGTTTCCAGAGCGGTCAGCCTTTCAGGCAGATGCAGCCTCGCCCTGTCCAGTCTGAGCTCAGCCTCCTCGGGCACGAGTCTGCTCCGCTCTGAAAAGCCCCCGGCGAGGGCTCCGTGCCGAGATGTGCGTGTACCCGAGCACCCCTGGGGAGAAAGAAGGGGGCTGCTGTTCCCCTGAGCATCTCCGGCGTCACGGTGAGCGCACTCCCTGCTGCCTATGCCGCCGGGGCTGCTCGGTCCTGGCTCCCCGGGACAGGCAAA
>NW_010267947.1:5700-9514 GCF_000690775.1 Eurypyga helias
GCCGGGGTTGCTCGTTCCTGGCTCCCAGGCACAGGACAAGTGGCTGTAACAAGGCTCTCCGAGTTGTACCCGCTCTGGGCTGCAGCGGGAGGGGTAAGGGGGTGAAGGTGGGTGCTCTCCGTTGTCCGGAGCACTGGCGCGGCTGAGAGGCCAGATAATAAACCCCTCTCCATCCCCTCCATGGCTTCTACACGCAGGTCTGCCCTGATGGCTCCCCTCTCCCATCCGTTTGCTTCTTGGGAATGCTGCTCAGGGCAGGGAAACCAGACCAGCAGTGCAGGCGACCCTGCAACCGGGGACACAAAATCCCGTCTCCTGGAGCGTTACCCTGAGCAAATAGCTCACAAACAAACCCGTATCGCTGTGGGTGCCCAGCACGCTGTCGGATTGCAGGGAATCTGTGTTCTCTGGGGACGTTCTGCAAACACTCAGCTATAACTTGTCCAGTTTCAGGAAGACGTTTCAAAATGTGTGTTTGAAAGCTGCAATGGTTGTGCAGTTTACGATGGAAATACTCCCTTTATTCTGAACGGGCCTTACCAGCTTTGATTGGAGATCTTGGTACCAGGCAGGCCCCTGGGGAGGACCTAGATTTAGAAAAGACCTGGAAATTTTGGCTCTGTTCCTCAGCCCAGAAGGAGGTGCCTGTGAAGGGGACAAGGCCAGCGGGGTTCGTCCCTGCTCTGCCAGCATAATGAGGACACGGCAAGAAGGAAATAAAAGCGGGCTTAGCGCTGAAATATCCAACTGCTACTTCTAATCTGCGGTGCATTTCTATTGATCCCCTTTAACAGTGCGTGTGGGGTTACAAAGCGTTTTACGTAACCCGCAGGGAGGGAGCAATTACCCCCCGCGCGGGGCTCTGCTCCCCCCCGACCAGCAGAATGGGGCATTAGCAGATTCAGGGGTGGGGGGATGTAATGGGGGAGGCAGTGAGGGTTTGTAGGAGGAAACTGTTCCTCCTAAGTCTGCTGGGGGTCTCCAAAAGAGTCAGCGAGAGATGGGGTGGTCCGCTCGGTAGCGGGCACCTGCGTTTTCAGATGGCTCCTTAGTGGTGCTGCACCCAAGGCTTGTAGATAGATTCAGCTGCCAGTTTCACGGTGGGGAAATACAAAAGCAGACGAGAAAAACCCTGCAAGAGTGAAGGGCGAGGTGACGCTAGCTGCTGGTCTCATTTGCAGCTGAAATAAAATTACTGCTAAAGGTGGGCAAGAGGCAGGCAGCTTACGGCAGGACTAATGTGGGATAGGGATCAAGGGACAGAGCGTGGTGTCTGGATGTGGGTTGGCTACGGCCGCTTGTGAAAGGTATCGGCATCCTGACCCGTCGTTCCAACATCAGGGATAATATAGGGAAGTCAAGGAGGAGTAAGGAGCGATGGCTGTTTTCCCACCTGCGGGAACTGGGGAGTGCAGAGGCCGGGATGGTGTAATGCTCCGCAGGGCTGAGCGCAGATCCCTGCGCCACTGGGCTGGCTCCTGGGAGAAGGACCGACGGCTCCTGCTCCGGAGCTGCTGCCACCTCAGGCACCCCGGGGCATCGGGCAGCAACTTCTGCCCTTGAGCGTCTGCCACTGGCCACTGTCAAGAAGTGGCTGCAGAAATTTTTCCTGTGCCCCTTTACGTTTCATTTTCTGTTTCTGTGGATTCTGCGTGTTGAGGTGGGTTTAGGGGGTTTTCCTGGCATGAGGCAGAGCACATTCCATGCGTTGCTCATGAGAAACACAACTTCCACAAGGCTGGGACTCAGCCCTGTGACAGGGTAAAGGTGAAAATCATGTCAGATCTGAAAATCCATGCTTTGGTCAGCACAGTCTTGTGTGCGCCTTCTGCACTCAAAATAGCGCAGGATGCTCCGGTGCCCGTCTCCTTCCCGATGCCGTAGCGGGGGTCCAGCAGTGATTGGTAATCTGCCCAGGGAACGGGAGGTGCCAGTGATAGGAAAAGTTTTCCTTACCCTTTCACCATCCAAGTAGAGGACTGAGGTTTTTGGGAAGCCTTCCAGATGCCGTATTTTTTCCCAAAGCATCAATCCTGAGGGCACAGCCAGTTGTTTTGTGCCATTCACGGGTGCTGGCGCCCTTCCTTTGGCCACCGGTACCTTCCCCTGCTGCCACAAGCCCGTCACCGCTGTGTCCGTCGCTCCACCCGCTGTCCAGGCTGTCACCGGTGCAGGCTGCTGGCCCCGAGGGGGTGACAGAGGGCGAAGGGCTGCGTCTGTCATCCCTCGGCTCCTGCCTGTTCCTCTGGCAGCTTTACTATTGCCAGTCCCCTGACGGCTTTTCCAAGGGGGGCCGGGGCTGCAGTTCGGTGGGCTGGGGCAAGGGGGACCACAGCAGCAGTGCCCTACCAGGGGCACAACCTCTGCTTTGAGTGCAAGCTCCGGGAGAGGAGAGAGGGGACAATCCTGGGGAGGTCCATCCGTGTACATGGCTTTGTCCAGCTCTGAGAGCCGAGTTCCGCCCTGGCAGACCCCGTTCTGGGGTGCTGCCAGTCGATGTGGCTCTTGTCTATGTGGCAGTGCTTTTAATCGTTAAATAAAACAGGAGTTCACTACCCTTTAGCTCCTGGAACTGATCCTTCCAAGCGCGGGCAGGCGAGTGCTGGGGGTTCCCGTGGGTGTGGGGAACAGACGTGGGGCTAGAGCTGAGTGGGACGGTCACAGCTCCTGAGTGACTTGCTCCGCTCCTGTGCACCGCTCTGGGAGCCAGGGCTGCTGGTTGAAGCATGTTCAGCATTCTCCAGAGGGAATTCGGTCCAGTTTGGAAAGGGGGGCTGAGTGGCACTTGTGTGGTTGTTTGCATCGAAGCGGTTTGATCCGGCCGCCTTTGCCCATCTGTACAATGATTTCAAGCATTTAGGCACGTGGGTTCAGCTTGTTCACACAACTGAGCTGCAGTTAGGGAGACTTCCCTGACGTGCCTGGTGTGCCCGAGGCACGGCTTCAAACCCGCCGTCTTCCCCTCCTGCACGCGAGGCGTTCTGCTGCAGGCTCCAGGCTCGGTAATTTGGCCAGAGAGAGTACCTGGCTGGTTTGGGAACTGCAGGGTTTTGTGGGACAGCCCTTCCTTTCCCCTCCTCCAGTGCCTCCTTTAAAGTTCATTAAGCAGTGTGTGTCTCGGTCGCCCTTTTACGTAAAATCTGTGCCGCGGGTGCGCCCAGCTGCACGTTTCTCACCGGCTGATGGGCTGGTGCAGCTCGCTGACATCCGCTGCTGCTGGAAGTGACTCCTGGGGGGAGCTGGTGGTGCCCTGGGAGACCCTGGGGCAGGACCCCCGGGGGGGCCATGGGCTGCAGCTCCCCGATCACCCCCTTCACAGCACAGGAGCCCCCCCAGGAGACCCTGACCCGCCCGTGGCCCATCGTGTGAGCCCTGTGCATGGCCCAGGCTCTGGGACACGTCTATTCACAGCCAAGGATTTGGGCTGGCACCCAAGGTTTGGGCTGGCATGGAAGGTTTGGGCTGGCACGGAACACCGCACACCGACACCGCGTGAGGGTACCTGCGGGGGTCGGCACTTCCCGCCCCGGAGCGGGAGACGGTCCGACTGCAGAGCTGAAACCGGGCTGGGGACACGGGGTGTGTGACATCTCTTCCGCAAGCTTTCATTTGCTTTCCTGCAGGCAGAGGGAGTCCAAGACTGAGGAGCTGCAGCCTGCTCCGAGCTGAGCTTGCGGCCTTGCCTCGCCCTCCTTTCCGGAGACTTGCGTAGGCGGTCGATAAAAACAAAACCAAGAGAAAACGCTGGGTTTTTCTGCCCTCCCGCTGGGCCGCCCACCAGCCCCCTCCCCTGACACCCTCCACGCTGCGCTCT
>NW_010267947.1:9544-11372 GCF_000690775.1 Eurypyga helias
CGTGGGCTGCTTTTTCACCAGTGGAAGTCACTGAACGCCCTGAGCCCACGGCCGGTCCGGTTCTGCGCCTCGGGAATCGCTCGGCGGAGGCGGCGTCAGGAACAGTGTCCCTTTGGAGCTGTGGTGGACAGGGCCGGTGGAAGGATGCTGAGGGATGCGCTTGAACACAGAGAGCGCGGCCCGCCATCCCCTTCCTGAGCCCACGCTCTCATGTCCGTAGGGAAAAATTGCTGGACAGATATTTCCTTAAGCTTTTCTTTATTTTTGAAGGGAGCTGCATCCAAATTTTACCTCCGAAGATTTTCTCAGACGAAGCACAGATACTGAACTG
This sequence comes from Eurypyga helias, assembly GCF_000690775.1. Classification (NCBI taxonomy): domain Eukaryota; kingdom Metazoa; phylum Chordata; class Aves; order Eurypygiformes; family Eurypygidae; genus Eurypyga; species Eurypyga helias. The sequence goes on from NW_010267947.1 coordinate 9,876, forward strand.
CTAGCAGCAAGTTTTGAGAAGTGTTAATCTCTTTCAGTGGGATTCTGAAACATGATTTTCAGGGAATTGTATTAGGAGCACGCACGTGCACACCGGTAGCTGAAGATGAGCCACAGCAGTTGTGGTTTGGGTGTTGTGAAGAAGGAGTTGGTACTGTGCTGCCAGTCGCATCGGTTCAGCTTTCGCAGCAGAGACTCCCCGGGTTCCTTCCAGGCGCTGGAGATGTGCACGGCGTGGAGAGCGGGGCGATCGCCTGCTCCCACTCCCAATGCACCCCCATCCCACGGCCACGAGTGGGGATGCAGACCCACAGGCAGCCAGTGTGTGTGAAGCTGCCGCGGGGGGCAGGGTGTCTGTGCTGTGTGCCCAGGGAAAGGTCCGAAGATGCTCCGCACCCGGCACACCTCCGTGTGTGGCTGGAGCGCCCGCTCCCCTGCCCCTCGCCGGCACTTCCCACGCCAGGCGTGTGTCGGACCTGCTGGGGGGAGCAGGGCGCTTGGTCCGGTGATGCTCTGAGCACGTCTCCGATGCCTAACGCTGACATGACAGCTCACGCAACAGGCAGCTTGTTCCCAGGAATGTTCGAAGGGACCGGTGTTATCAGGCACATCAACTCGGTTTCCAGAAGGTTCACCTCCACCAGGTTTGGGAGCCAGGATGTGTCGCTCATCTCCCGCATGAAGCACCTTTATTTTAGCAAAGTGGAGAGACCAATTGTAATTCAGGATGCACACTTAGGTAATCCAGCACTGGCTCTTCTATCGGTGGCTGCCCAGGTCTCCGCAGGCAGGAGCTCTGTGCCCACCTTCCTGAGGGCAGTGGAGCGGGTGCACCCCTGCCCACCCTGCCCGCTGCCTGCCAGCCTGAGGAGCTGCTGGCATCAGCCCATCCCGGCATCAGCCCATCCCAGCCCCTGCCCGCGCAGAGCATCGCCTCCGTGCTGGGCCCCGTCGGCAGAGCCGTCTCTGAGTCACCGGCGTCGGGCTCACCCCGTAGCTGGGGTGTTTCCGTCTCGCTGTGGCACTCTGATCCCTCTAGTCCCTTAACACAAATTAAATCGACACAGATCTGCTGACTTTGATGGAGGTGCAGAAAGAGGTTTTCATTTGATAAAAATGGAAGTACGTGTAGCCGTGCCACAGTGAGCCATTTCCGATCTGTGTGGCACCCAGAGCAGAGCCAGGTCAGAACTCGGAGCTGGGTGATGTTAATAGAAGGAAGAGAGCGTTGCACTGGTCTTGTGCCTGTGTTGAAGTGTATTAACACTAGCAAAAGGATGAAAAATCCACTGCTGAAAGAAGTTTTCTGAGAGCTGTTCTGTGTTGTTTGCAGCGCTCATGCCCAAGGAGAAGGTGGGAACACGGGACAGAGCGGCGCTCACGCCCAGGGAGAAGCTGGGAATGCGGGACGGAGTGGCACTCATGCCCGAGGAGAAGCTGGGAACGCGGGACGGAGCGGCGCTCACGCCCAGGGAGAAGCTGGGAACGTGGGACGGAG
>NW_010267947.1:11838-20173 GCF_000690775.1 Eurypyga helias
CCTCACGCCCGAGGAGAAGCTGGGACCGCGGGACGGAGCGGCGCTCACACCCAAACCTGCTGTGCTGGTCGCAGCACCCAGCCCCGTGGCCGCTGCTGCCATCCCGGGGAAGGGCTGTATCGGGGGGTCACCGCGTCCCTCTCCCTCCAGGCTGCACCACCCGCCCTGGGAGCGAACCCCCTGGCTGGCGGCATCCCATGCTGGCCGGGAACAGGGAGCGCGTGGTGGGGAAGCACGAGTTCCAATCGCTGCTGAAGCTGCCGCGGAGCGCAGCCCTCGTGTTCGCGCCCTACAACATCCCGGGACTCGAAGAAAGGTTTGTCCGGGTTTTCCTTTTGCACACGTGATGGCTTTTTGGGTGATGGTAAAGCGTAGGAAAAAGAGAAATCGCAGCGTGAAAAACTGTAAGAATGGGCCATTCGTCGTCTGCCAAGGAAATACAGTGGAGGGTGGTTTAGAGACCCCTTTTAAGTGATACAAATACCGATGCCGGTTCTTTGGATGCAAACCTTGATAAAATACCGCTTTCCTCCATGTCAGTATCGATAAACGTGTCTGGAGAGCCTACAGCACTCAAGGTAGAAATTAAATTAACTTGCGTCTCAGAAATTAAGCTGTTTTAATTTGTATTTATTGTTTAAAAACAGCCATAAAAAGCTTCTTGTCATAACTTATTCCTGAAATGAGACTTGCCTCCAGGGTTTCCATAGTTACAGATGTTTCTGATTTTGTAATGTTAGCAGAATTGACATTTACTGCCCAAGAAGAACCTCTAATTGATTTGCTACGTGGAGAGGAGAAAACAAGTGCTCGGCGATGCTCGTGGCGCTTAATTGCCAGTTCCGGGGGGACGCGGCGATGCAGTCGTGCACTGGAGAGCTGCGGTGAGTTGACCAACAAACTGTAATGCTCATAAATAATTTGTCAAACCTCAAGGTTTACGAGCCCCCGCCGAGCCCCGGCTCTGCCCGGGACGGGCCCCTCTGGGCCACGCACCCCTGGGGACCGTGAGCTCTGTCCCCTGCCACGGCCAGCGCCCGTCTCGCACCCAGCGTGGAACGTTTGACTCGTATGCCGTAGACCCGAACTAGGAGCCTAAATCTGAAGTGCAGGAATGGCGTGGGGAGAAAGGGGGGAGCTCCCCATGGCCGTGACAGCTCCGCTTCTGGCCACCGGCATTGCTCATCGCAGGGCCTTCCCTGATCCCAAGTGTTGGCTACCAAGGAAAGTAGTTTGCTATCGCGTTTTTAAATGGTTGTTGGGGTTTTTAAGTTTGAGCTAAGTTAGCTGTGTTGACAACAACGGTGAAGTCACAAATGCGGAGATCTGGCTATATAGTGTATTATTTTTCACAGTTGCCTTGTACCATCTCCATAATAACAGAAAATGATGATTCATGTGGTGGAGAAACAGCATCAATTTATACTGAGAAAAGGAAATCCATTCTCCATTTCTCTAACTTGTGGGACTGTCACTTCGGTAAAACGTGTGAAGTGTTTTTAAATATAATCTCATTTTCTGAAATTGCCTCTCACTGGGACATTCTTACTCCTCCTTCCCCGGCTGTTTGATTACTCTGAGTTCCTTTTAATCAGGCAACAATGGGATCAGGGGAGAAGTGTCTGGGGGAAGAAAACAAGGTGGATTAAGGCGTTAAGGCTGTGGCAAATCGGGAAGATTAGGAATTTCAATTTATAGTACCAAAGGCTAATGCTTCTGAGATCTGTGAGAGCAGTTTAACGGGCTGATGTGCAGAACCTCAGGCTAAACTTCTTGTCTCCTTAAATCAGTTTTCCTCATCTCCTGCTGTTACCCAGATACAGCTTGTTTCTGCTGTTTTGAGGAGATTCAGAGCATGAGATAAAAGCAAATTATGTAAAGAGCCATATGTTACAGTGATTTGTGGACTAACTCTGTTTACAGGCTGCTCTGCTTGGGGTTGGTCTGGGTTCTCGTGGACCGACGCGAGCCGCAAGCGGCAGCGCTCCTGCGGGATCTCAGCCAGCACTTCCCACAAACCTTATTCCTATTTAAAGCTTCAAAGAGAACAGAAATTCCTTAAGAAAGCTGAAATTCCTTGAGAAAAGCATTAAAACATGGCGTGGAAAAATGCCCGAACTCGTGCTTGGCTCGAGGGTACTTTAAGAATTCGGTTATGTTTTTCATGGAGCGGTGACAGGAGCGTGTTTCCTGCGGGGAGAGTTGCCCGGGAGCCCGGAGTGCTCATAAACGCCGCGGAGTTGGATATTAACCACGATCCCGTGGCCTAGCAGAGGTAACTGGGAAAGGGAGAGTGAAGGTGCGCTCTCACAGAAGCCTTGGTGGAAAATGGGGAAAAACAACCCAGACCCAGCCTTTTTTCAAAGGGGGCAAGTCCTTCCCACAAGAACAAACCTTGTTCGGCGTTTTTCCAGCTCTGGATACGGGTGCGGGCCTCACCCGGGTCGCTGACCACTGGAGCCCGTCGCGTGGGGCAAGGAAACGGCTCAACAGAAATATGGAAAGGGGAGAAGTGCACTGAAACACTCACTAAAATGCCCGTTTGAGGGGCTGTGAGAGCTCGGAAAGGAGCCATCAGTGAGTCCCTGACACAAGCAGGGACTGAAGTCGCTCGCCAGCAGTATTCCGGGTGGGAATGGGCCCGGATGGGCTGTGTGAGAGGAATGGAGGGCACCAGCCGGGAGAGAGCCGGGACAAAGCCATGGGACAGAAGAATTGCCTTCGGGCAGGCGTGCTGGGGGGCTGCAGGGTGCTTTTGTCAGCCCCCGCGTTGGCACCCTGCGAGGTGCGCAGGGACACGCGGGTTGGCGGGGGCTGGGCAGTCCTGGGGTTAAGGGGTGGGCTGAGAGGTCTTTTCCAGCCAGAACAATTCTATGGCTCTATGACATTTTGGGCCCCTGCTCAAACTCTGTATCTCAACTTTCAAGCTCTTGATTAAGCAGCAATATTATTGCCAATTAGAGTGAGGGCTAATTGAGATTTTCCTTTTCTATTAGTTACTATTCTGCAACTTCCATGCTTCATTTACAGCCTACGATAATGCAGACCAGGGGGTTATTGCCGGGGTGAAAAAGCCCCTAACCCAGCACTGCCAAGAGGGCCTGAATCACAGAGTCACAGACTGGTCTGGGTGGGAAGGACGTAAAGCACCCCCAGTCCCCCCCCCAGCCTTGGGGGGACACCTTCCATAGCCCAGGGTGCTCCGAGGCAGGGTGGACTTTGGCTGCGCAGGAGCACTCGACAAAGCCCGGCGCAGCCCAGGCTCTCCCACCGGAGAAACTGGAAACAGGCGGCGGGTGACCGGCCGGGATGGTCACTGGCCAGCGCGGCAGGAGTGGCGGCTGTGCACAGCGCTGTTTGTAGAGGGGCTGCTGGTCGGCACCCATCCCTCCCCCGTTCCCTGCGCTGGCTGTGCGGCGAGGGCAGGGCTCCGTGCTCTGCCTCGGGAGCAAATAGGAGCCTGGAGGTTTTCCAGTCCCGCTTTCCCTCACCGGTTCACACCTCAGATGTACAACCAGTATTTATTTAAATCCATTGATCAGAGCAGAATTAATTTGCTTTGAAGGCTGAGCCAGAAGGAATTTGGCAGCTGGATAGGAAAATCTAAACCAAGCAAACAAAAAACCCCTTAGACCGTAAAGCATTGTTTAATTCCCCCACCCTCAGCTCAAAGCACCGCACAGAAATCATTAGGTCTGTAAGAGTAACGAGGCGAGAGTTTTATTTCCCAGTTGTTTTGGTGGCTGTGGCTGCGCCCACAGCCCTGAGCGGCTTCGGTCACCGGCTGCGGGGGCCAAGTTCCCCAGGGCACGCGTCGGGGTGGTGAGCAGCAGCACCTTTCCCCTCTGTGTTAATGACAGGGGCAAGGCAAGAAAAGGCACAATGAGAGCTTTAATCTCTGCTCTCCCGGGGCACCGTACGCTCTGGCTGCGGCTGTGACTCCGCAGGCGTGCAAGATGAAAACGTGAAACAAGGGAGAGAAACTAGTGGGGAGCGAAGGTTTTCCTGTTCCCCCATGGGATGGTTCCCACAAAAACGTCGCGGTTTGAGAATTCTGTGCTGCTTTGGTTACTGATGCAATCTGAGGCCGATGAACTCTAATTTTCACACTGAGGTTCGGAGAGGGCTGAGATTTTGGTCTTTGGGAACCGCGTCTCTGGTGTTCGGGTGACCCCGTGGCATTGGGGACCCGCAGGGCTCTGCCCACTCCCGCTGGCTAATCGGTGAGTGTGTTACCGGCAAGGTGAGGGCATAGCCGGGGGGTCTTCCAGCCTGTGCTTGCCCCTGGGGCAGGACCACACTACCCGTTTTCCCTGGCATGTGCTTGTTGCACTTGGGAATCTCCAGCCATATGGATGCTACAGAGTCCCTGGAAAGCCAGTTCCAGCACTTAGCTGAACTTGCCACTACTGTGTTTCCTTGTGCCCAAACCAAACCTTTCTTGCCTCAGGTTTAGGATGCTGCTGCTTGTTGGGTTGCCTGCAGGGAGCAGACTGTCCCCTGTCCCTCCACCACATGTGAGTGCTGGAGGGCGGCCCTGACTCCTGCCGCCGGCACTTCCACGAGCCCAGGGACCTGTCTTCCCGTTTTACCTTCTAGGCTGTGGTTTCTTGTCGCTCCTGTCCTGCTGTCCGGACTTTGAGCTCTGCTTCCCTGCCCTTCCCTGACTGACCAACTTCCACCGGGCCAGCCCGGGGCGGTCAGCTCTGCCAAACAGCGAGCAGTTCCCTCCCTTCCCCCAGAACAGACACTGCTATCCGATTTGGGGTAAGCACTTCCCTCCCTTCCCCCAGAACTGAGACTGCTATCCAATCTGGGGTAAGCACTTCCCTTCCTTTCCCCATAACTGAGACCGCTATCCAATCTGGGGTAAGCAGTTCTCTCCCCAGAATCTCACCCAGATTTGGGGTGAGTGTGGTCCTCTGCCTGAGTCGACCCCAGTGATTTGTCCCTGCCAGCACAGGGAGCGTGTGTCAGTGGGACAGCTCTGCCGGCACCACTGTGGAACATGGGAACCCTGAGCGAGCATATCATCCATGGCTGGGCACTGCTGCCAGTGGGATGGCACCAGCCATGGCCAGGCCCGGCGTCCAGCCTGGCCACCACTTCATCGGCCAGAAATCCCTGCTCCCCCGGCATCTCAGAGCTCAGATGCCTTTGGGGGAAAAAACTGCTGATGCTGGAAAAAAACTCACCCTATGTAGTGATGTGGATAAACATCTGTAAGGCTCCAGGCTGCGAATCCATTCTGGTTTTACTTGTGTCCCCAGACACTTGAACAAAAGTTTTCAGAAGGGAAAGACTAATAAATCACGACCGTACTTCTCTGGGCCCCGCTCCCGAGGGGCTCAAGGGAGCTGGTTAAAATTAGCAAGGAATGTGGGACGGAGGAGCCCTGCCTTGCCTTCGCAGCCCCCGCAAAGCCTGCGGCGCCATTCCGAGCCAGTCCCGGCTCTTCCAAAAAAGGCCAGAACCGGCTCCCGGGGCAGATCGGGTCCCCGCTGTCCCTGCACCCCCAGCCAGGGCACGCCGGGCAGGTACCAGCCTTCAGACCCAAAACTGGGGTCTCCAGCAGTGAGGGAGGAGGTCAAGGTCTGACCTTCATGCTCCAGTTTGAGTACTGGGGAAGGGGTGGTTTGAGGCCCCTGGGGTCTTTGTGGGTTTGAGGGTTTTTTCCTGCTCATCCCTGAATATTAATGGAACACTCGGCCAAAAAAGGTAAATGGAGGCGTTTGAGTCTCTGTGGAGACCTTGCCGCATCCCAAAAAGGAGCGGGGATGGAGGGAGCGCCTTCGCCCTGGCAGCAGCCGCCAGCGTGCAGCGAGGCCGAGGGAATGTCCTCCAGAGGATGGCTGGGAGCAAGGTCCTACGATCCCAAATACGCAGTAAAAGTCAGTGCACAACATCTGTTACTGCAGTACTGATGGGGCTAAAAGTGGGCTTGGGGGAGGCGGGGAGGGGCCTGGTGGTGCGGCGTCCTGCCAGCCCCGAGCTGTCTGCACCCCGCGCGGGGAGGGCAGGAAGGTTTCCCAAAGGCTTCCCAGAATTTGCTGCTTTTGCTTGTTGGAAACTGAGCGTGACTGAGGATGTCTAGCTACTGCCTACCTGTGAAGCTGGCCTCTTAAGGTCTTGGGAAGGCTGAAAGGCACCAAAGAACAAACGTTTTCCCATGACAATTCTATGAAATTCCCACTTTGAAGATGCTCGTTTCATTGGAAATAGGCTGCCAATGCCAGCATCTCCCATCCTGCTGTACCCATGCACGCTGTATGTGGGTGCTGCCAGGGGAGCCAGGAAGGGATCCCTCCTCCCTGGGCAGCACCATCCTTCCTCCACGCAGGACAAAGCACCTGCGGAGCGGGGTGTCCCCAGCTCAAGGCGTCTCCAAACATCCCACTCGTGCAGGCCGCCAGCCGCCGGGCAGAGGCCCGTTGCAAAATCACATGCTGGCTTTTCTTGGCTGTTCCCAAGCGACAAAAACCCTCTCCTTTGAAAATTCCTTCTTATTCTTCGGGATGGGCCGATTCCAGGGGGGAAGAGCCCTCTGTGGCCGGGCTGTGGTGCTGGCGGCTCCCTGTACGCCCGCCCCGTTACACGGTACCCACCGAGACACTGAAGAAGGGGAAGGCTCTTTTGAGAGGTCACCAAGCTCATGCCCAAGGCTCAGGTCACCCACTAAACCACCTCATTCTTCTCTCCAGCTGCCCCGCCTCGTCAGTTCGGAGCGTGAGCTTTGCCAGGGCGCGACCGTCCTACCTCCGGAACAGCGGCCCGACGAGATGATCCATATTTAGCTGACGCCCTCCAGCACGCAGGTACTCCTTTGCCGTTGTTTTCCCCTGCAGCCTGTTTCTTTATGAGGGGAGTTCAAAGAAATCGTGCTCGAGTGAGCAGCGCCCAGCAGCAAGCCAGAACCCAGGGGCTCTTCACTCTTGCTTTCTATTTCAAGAACAGGGCATTACTGTTAATATATTTCGTATGTTTGGTTTCTATCGGAGTCAGTTTGTTTAACTAATAGGCAGATTTATTTACTGGAAGGACGGGGAAAGCAGCGGTTAAAAGGCTACAGCAAATACAGCAAACATTCATCTCGTCCCCAGCAAAACCACTGGCAGCACTTTGGAATTTTTTCAACTTTTCTACAAGGTTGTAGTCAAAATAATGCCTTAATCTGCACATTCCCCGCTCCAAGGTCTGCAACAGTAAGGTCTTGTGCTGGAGAAGAGCCTTTGCCGCAGAGAGCAAGGGAACTCGTTTGGCAGCTTGGGAACTGACGCCAAAAAGCATCACTCCCGTTTGTCTCACCAGGAGGTGCCTCACTGCTGCACGGGACCTACCGCGAGGTTGATGTTCCGACTGAAAAGAAAACCAGCCTCCGGCAGGACAGGACAGTCACTCAGATTTCATTTTGTCTACTGGCTGTGGCCAAGCAGAGCAGTTCTGGTCGATGGAGACCACTAAGATGAGATTTGCCTTTGCTGAGAGGTGACACAAGAGTTGCAAAAAAGGGATTTTTACATTAAAAGGAAATTAAAACTGAAACCTCAGCTTTCCCGCCGGGGTGTCCCACCCCTCTGGGCAGAGTGCTTCGACCCAAGCATCCCACGTGCTGAAAACAGACCTGAAAGGGGCGAGTCCTGGTGAAACGTTTGCGCCGGGAACATAGCATTTAGGGGAAATCTCATTTCCTTGGAAACGTGCCAAGCAGTGAAGACAATTACATCTTGGAGCCGCCCCCTGGTCAGGCTCATGGTCTTTTCCGCCCAGGGAGGGTGGTTGTGCTGGCGAGGGGGGCCCTTCGCTGTGCCCCGGGAGAGCGAATCCCAGCCGGGTGCTCGGTGGGGAGCGGAGCCCCAGAACCCAAGCACCAACCGGGCTTTAAAGGGTGGGCTGAAATTCTGGGAAGCGCACTGAACACGAGATTAATCTCTGAATTTTGGTACCTGCATCCCGAGGAGACATGAGTTACCTGTGAATGACAGCCACGACTTACGAAAAGTGGATCATTTCTTTTTTTAGTTCTTGGCAACCTCCTACTGCTTCTCTTGTATCGGTGCAGAGGAACATTTAAATTCTTGTCCAGCTGAGTTCCTCGAGGCTTCCCGGGGTTAACAAGAACAGTCCTGGCTGAAGTTTAACAAAATTAAGTACTGTCAATCGGAACGTCAGTTGCCTGGGGATACGGGGAACATCCAGGGCTCCTACGCGGAAGCTGACGCTCCGACCTTTGACCGCGCTGCCAGCCCCGCTGAAATCAGTGAGACTGTTGACATGAGCGACAGCACACGTGATTACGGCAGTTTATCCGGGGTTAATGATTTATACGGTGTCGTGT
>NW_010267947.1:20189-24853 GCF_000690775.1 Eurypyga helias
TTTTTGAAGCTGTGTGAAGGCACAAGGTTTGAGGAGCTCCAGCAGTTACCAACACGTCACCAAAAAGCCCCCGTCTCCCGGCTCACGCACCCAAGGGAGGATCTCGCTCACTTTTATTCCTTTCCCTTCTGAGCATCCCTGGACGCTGCTCTGCATCCGGGTGGACGTCCAAGGAAAGCGAAGTTAATTTGTTCAGAGAATACATCAACAGTTCCTTTGCTCACAGAATTTGTCAGAGCTCCCCTTCTCTTCCTCCTTTGCTTTACAAAATGTGGATTTTGTTTAAAGCACAGGGCGTTTTGTCCCAGAAAACCATTTTATTCTCATTATGGTGTGGATGTTCAGGGGACAGAACGAGCAGCTTGTGACAAAACACATCTGAGTTTTCCAAAGGAGAGGAGCGAGGTGAGTGTCGCCTATTGTTTTGCCATGTTCTCGTGCATTTCTGTGTCAGCAGATATTTGTAAAAGGTTCTCAGAGGAGATGCTCAAGATCATTTTTTATCCCCCAGTGGTCTCGCTCCGGCCTGGGTCAGGGGCAGTGCCTGGGCAGGCGCCCCCCAGCCTCCCCCACAGCTGCCCGTGTGCTGGGCTCTCTCAAGGAAAGCGGATTTGGGTGCAGCCTGGCTGGATCGTGAAGCCCAGCACCTATCTGATATTACCTTCACAACCCGTTTTCCATAACCCCGCTCTGCCGTGCCAGGGGTTTTTGTTCCACTCCACGAGCTGCCCTGCCCCCTCCAAAGACAGAGACGATGCTTTTCCGATGGCAAGTTCCTGGCGCTGCCGTTCCCCAGGTTGGGGGCCGTTTTCTCCACTTCAGGCCAGTATTCCTGATTTCTTCGATGCTGGTCCGTGCTCACCTTCTGCACAGTCCTTTCACCCTCTTTCTGCTGTGTATGTTCCCTAAAGCCAACGAGATCACACCGGGGATGGGTTTGGCTTGCGTATCCCTAGTCTCTCTGTCCCCCAAACATCTGCTTTCCCAGGACCCAGCTGTTTCACACCAAACAGCCAAAAGGATGCTTGTGCCCAGCCCTTATGGGTCACCCTGCGCTTTCCATCCCAGTGGGATCTCTGCACCAAAGAGACAAGACCGATGCCTCCAGGTGCCACCCACACCAGTTCCCTCTTCGGACACCTCCGGCCAGAGCAGCCAACTGAAAGGCCTGTCAAGGTGGTCAGGATTAGGCCCTGCTCCTTCCTGAACACTGAAGGACACTTCAGGTGGAGACGTGCTGTGATCCAAGAGGAGAAAGTTTTCCTCTTGTAACTAGAAAACAGCCTCTGGGGCGCCTTCTAGCTGAGGGATGGTGGAGCACTGCTTTTTAGAAATCCAGCGGGCCGTCTGCCCTGAGAATCCTGACCAAGTGCTGATCTGAGCAGCGGTTTTCTCCTCGCTACCATCCCGCTGTCTTCTCGCACCCCGTCCAATTTCCCTCCATCTGATACGTTCCTCTCCCAGAAAGGCCGTGTTGGAAGAGCAGGTTAAACCTTTGCACGGGTAGTTGTGAATAAACACCTGTGAGAGCTTCCCACCTGCCGGCAGTTTCAGCTCACCTCTTGCACGCACTGCCCACTTGTGAAATACCACGGCCAAAAAGGCCAATTTTTTTCCGAAAAGCCCAATTCCCTGCACTCCAGTACCGCCCCTCTCGCTCGTCCCCATCAGTTGGCCGCTGCCTTGAAGCACACACGGCCGAGCAGGAGGGAACTGAGGTGAGGGTGCATGTATGGTCCTGTGCTAAAAAAGCACACGGAAAAAGCAGACAGCCGGAGCGACCGGGGAAGGAGTTGCGGGAAGGAGCACAGAAATAAGCTGTCCAGCGCTGGCACCCAAGGCAGAGCACGGCCTGGGCGCCGATAAAGGCGTTGGATCCACGCTGTGCAAACCTTGTCAGCAGCAGGCTTGATTCGCCAAAAGGCGTGAGAGCTCCTCTGTAGGGAGAGCTAAAAGTGTTTATGTGAGTCCGAAAAAAGCAGCAGAAGACTGGTTTTGTTTGTCAACATCAGCACAGACGTAAGTGCAGGAAAAGACTGAGTTCGGTGCTGGTATCTGAAGGACTCGAAGGGAAAGTAGGAGGGGTGCGACCGAGGAATATTTGAATCTTCTTTGCCAGAACTGTGGGTTGAACTTTCCTATTTAAATGTGTCTTTAATGTCTCTTTATAATTAATTTCGAAGTTGGTCACCATGGCAGCAATGGCAGACTCGCATGAATGAAAATAGACACTAGCAAAGCCGAGACTGGGAGTAGCTGGGTGTTGGTTTTGTGGTCTCTGTTGGTCTTGGATCCACCAGCTCCCAAGAGAGCGACTTCCTCCGGCCAGGGCTGATCGCCGGGCTGCGAAGCTGCAGGGAGCGGGGCACCCTCTGCCCCCCGGGATCACTGCCCAAGGATGGCGCAGGGCCCTTCCACCACCCTGAGCTTAGGGCCCCGGATCCAGTGTCTTGGCTGGGGAATACCGACGGCCTCACCGCCGTCCTGTTCCCTCCTGCTGCTGCCCAGCAGAGATGACTTTGCTCCCGCAGCAACGCAGAGCACCCGCTTTGTTTGCTCAGCAGCTGTGTAAGAAACCAGTGAACCCTCACACTGCGTGCTCCCAAACCGGGCATCCCCGTTTCCTTCTGTGCCTCATCTAATGTAAGGCTGGAAGTACAAAGTGATGCTGAATCTAATGTAAGGCTGGAAGTGCAAAGTGATGCTGAATCTGATGTAAGGCTGGAAGTGCAAAGTGATGCTGGATCGCTGCTCTCCAGGGGGGAATCCAGCATTTGTTACGGCATGGCCAGCAGCAGCTGCTTATGAAGTCTACCGTTATCCCACTATTAGCTTCCTTTTCATATGGCAGTGTGCTTCTGCCGCCCCCAGAGCCCTCCTGGGCCACTGGATGTGGGAGACAAAGACTTAATGCAGGAGAAATGCCCTTTGCAAGTCCAGAAACCTTCCAGGGTGAATTCTGTGTCTAAAGACTCTAACACGAGTAACTTCACACCAACGGGGATTGTCTAAGCCCACAGCTCTGAACGCTTCCGTGGCTTTGGCGTTGCTGAATTATAGAATCATAGAATCCCAGACTGGTTTGGGTTGGAGGGACCTCAAAGTCCCCCCAGTCCCACCCCCTGCCACGGGCAGGGACACCTTCCATAGCCCAGGGTGCTCCCAGCCTCATCCAGCCTGGCCTTGGACACTCCCAGGGATGGGGCATCCACAGCTTCTCTGGGAACCTGTCCCAGTGCTCCCACCCTCTGCGGGAAGAATTCCTTCCTGATGGCCCATCTCCGTCTCCCTCTTTCCGGTTAAACCGTTATCCCTTAGGACTGAGGGCCGGCTGCAGCATTCCAACACCGCATCGTTTAACAGTCACAGCGTTAGCGCTCTGGTTCGAAGGGTTCTGTTTGCACGTTATTTCCTGAGGTGACGTTGAGCTGGGCTGCGCGGCTTTCCCTCCGGCATGCCCACGTGTCAGGAGGGACACCCTTTGTCTTTCTGCGTTTAGGGGTGTGCTGAGCTCAGCCTTGCTGCTAACTTCGCACACGTAGCGTGCAGTTTGGTGGGTGTTCTCTCTTACGCACAGCTTGACCCGTCTTTCACCTTTTGCAGGTCAGGTTTAGGGCCCCGGTCCCCAGAGGATGACGGCCAGTGGGGCTGGGATGAGGGCCAGCAGGAGGGGTTGGCAGGTTCCAACCCAGCTGCTCCCATTGCGGCCTTGCCCATGGCCACTGGAGGGGAATGAATCCCACGGATCCCACGGGGCTCTGGAAGCAGGGGGCTGGTCGCTCCCCAGGGATGTCACCCAGCCGTCAGGACATCGTTTGCAAACTGCATCTGTCTGATCCGCCTGACGGGTGTCTCGGAGGAGAGCAAGGTGGGGGTATTTAAACTGTCTTTGGCTAATGGCACTGCAGAAGGTTCTCCAGCGACAGCTAAAACGTTGCCATGGACGTGTGGCCCCGGCTGGGGCAGCGAGAGACCAGTGGGAATACCAGGATTTTGTCCAAACAGTAGATCGGCCCCAAGTCCCCCCCAGAGTCCTGTAGGGATAGGGAACCGACCGGCCACGATGCCAGACCCTCCCTGCGGGGTCGTGTGGGGGCACACCGCGGAGCCCCCCGTGCCGACGCCATCCGACCGGCGTGGCGGGAACGGCGCTTCCTCTTGCTCCGTGCCTTGACTTTCTCCCTGAAGGAAACCTCTGGTGGAAGGATTTACATATGTCTACGTTAACATAAACAGAGAGTGGAAAGGGAAGTTTATACTCAGGGGAAAGCAGGGTGGGAAGAGAAGGGGCGGCCGCTGCCCAGGGCTGCTTGGTGCCCAGCTGTGCGTGCTCGGCCATCCAAGAAAGGTCTGGGAGCGAGTGCCGGGCGGGCGTCCACAGGGCGCTGAGGAGCTCGGTGCTGCGCTCAGATAAACCCGCTGCATCGGAGTCGTAAGGGATTAGACACATAAACTGCTTTCCTGCTCCGGAGAGAGGCTGGACGTTCCGGGCAGCAGGAAGAGAAGAAAGCAGCTGAAAAGGCGGTGTCAGTCCTTACCCACCGCGGATCCACCTTTGGGAAGCGGATCCAGACTGCCACGAGTGTGGTTTCTGAGAAAGATGCTCCCGGGTTACTGCAGGAACTGTTCCCTGTTCCCCGGGGGGCTGGGTGCCTCAGAGGTTC
>NW_010267947.1:25611-26044 GCF_000690775.1 Eurypyga helias
GCCCGTTGGGTAGGACGGTGGTGCTGCCAACTCCGTGACAGCCGCTTACACGCCCCACTCGGGTCAAAAAGGATCGTTTTGTTTACTTCACGCTTTTTCACTTGTTTCTAGGAAATTGAAAGACCATTTTTGCCAGGGGAGAAATGTGTTTCCATGACCATCCACGTTCTGCCAGAGCAAGTGGTGTGTCTCTAGGAAGGGAGGTTCAGCCAATCGCTCCCTGGGGGCTGTTGCTTTTCCAGATCCATTGTACTAGTTTTGTCATCTTTTGACCAATTCCAGCGTAATTTGATGGGGACGGAAGCACATTCACCAACGGTGGGTTTCACCGAGGAGGGGGGCAGGGGGTCGTGCTGGGCGGAGCGCAGCTGGGGGTCCCTGGGTGCTGGCACAGCGGACACCGCTCCTGCCGGACACAGGGACATCGGCTCCG
>NW_010267947.1:26230-28014 GCF_000690775.1 Eurypyga helias
GCTCGGTCCCTGGGTGAGGGGGAGCCTGAACTAGACCCACTTCTCCGTTTAACATCTGTCAGCGGGCTGGGGATTAACGAGGTGGTAATTTGGAGTCCCAGGTATCGCGGCCGAGCCTCAGCCCGGCGAGCAGAAAGTGAAACACTGAACTATTTACGTTCCCGTTCCTACAGCTATTTTTATTGCAGCTTGAGTCTTGTGTTATCCTTCCTTTTTAGCATCTGCTGCTTTGCTTCATCTCATCTCATTTTCCCTGCCCTTTCTTTATCTTTGGATCAATTTATACCATCCTTTTTACCACGGTCTAATCAGAACACACTTTATGATTTCAGATAAATGTAGTCATGGTAATTTTCCACTCCATTTAGGTCAAGTCAGGATGAAACAATTTTGAAAAATCTTATCTAGTACCCACCAGAAATGGCGCCTTGTTAAACTCTGTTCCCTCGCTTTTGTAACGTTGTTAGCTTTTAATGCCAAGTGCCAGGCTCCTTTCTGGGTTTTCTCAGGAAATTGGCTCTAAGCCGCAAGCCAACCCGTAAACCCTGGAAAGAAGTGCAGAGGTCCCCTCCCCCTCCCTGCAGCATCCGCGGGAGGTGGCCGATGGAGCCTTCCCCTCTCTCCTACCCCCCAGCACAGCTTTCCCGGGATCCCCCGGCCCGTGCATAGCTCCTCTGCATCCAAAACGGGTGTCGGAGCGGGCTCGCAGGGCACCTCCCGCGCAGGAGGGGGCTTTGCCCACACCGGGCACGCAGCAGGTGCCGTGGCGGTCTGCACGGACTTGGTGTCTGCTCTGGAGATGCTGTGCTTGGGATTCACTCCTCGGGGATCCCGGATTCGGGAGTGGCAGTGGAAACCCCACGGCCAAGCCCTGTCCCCGCCGCGCAGACCCAGGGTTTGGTGCTGTCACAGCAACGGTGGGGCCACAGGCCCCTCCCGTGACCCAGCCCAGGCTGCCTCCAGCTTCCCGCAGCCAGAAGGAAGCGGCTTCGCTGTTCTGAAGCACCTTGGGGTGCACACGCTGTGTGAGCTGTAATATTCCCCAGAATAACATTATTCAGCTCCGAGCAAGCCAGCGTGAAGGGAGCAACCTTTTAACTTGATATCGCACGATTCCAAAACCCCTGTGTGCCAAATTGTCATCCCTCCCCTCGATTTTATCCTTCCTCTGAGGAGGGAATTGGTCCCAGTGTTGAAATGCAGATCCTGGCCCCAGTGCTCCCGCTTCCCTCCCAAGGTTAAGAACACATTTCCCGTGCTGTTCCGGGCTGGCTGGAAAGGGCAGGAGCTGGGGGCCGGGACAAGGGCGACGGCACCGTGCAGGTCCCGGCTCGGCCGTGGCCAGCTGCAGAGCCCTCGGGTTTGTGTTGGCCGGTAGCATTTGGGTCGTGTTTTGGTTACGTATGGGGGTTGTTTTGATTGACCGCTGTAGCTGTTGGCAAAGACACGTAAAACCCTCCTGAACGTGTGTGAAGCGAGGACAAAAGCGTTCGGGACAAGCATTCGGCATCGAGTCCTTCGGTGCTGACGGGGCTTTGGGTGAGGGATAACTCCCGGTGCCAGGGGGCATCAGGCAGACTGGGCCCCATCCTCAGCCTGACAGCGTGCACAGGGGATGGGGAGAGGGTCCAGGATGGACCGAGGGTGGAGGACGTACCGCGCGTTGCTGCGGGATCCAACAGCGGGATGTGCCATCAGCAGCTCCGCTCCGTCCGTGCCAGCCGGCGCCTGGCTGCGAGCATCGCCTTCTGTGCCCGCTGGAAGGACGCCGGCCTTCCTTCGCC
>NW_010267947.1:28084-29252 GCF_000690775.1 Eurypyga helias
GGTTACCCGCCTCTCACATGCTCGTCTCCCCCCGCAGCCGGGGCTGGCACGTGCCCCATGGGCTGTCGGTGCCTCCCACCCACGGAAGTACCCCGGAGCGGAGCGTGGGGTCAGCTCGCTGTGGGCTCCGCGGGCAGCCACGATGCTAGCCCCGAGGAGAACCGGCTCTGCTATCCCAGCCGGCCACGCAAAGCACAGAGAGGGAAACGGGGAGCGAGGGGACAACGGAGAGAGGGGCTGGAGCCAGCGCCTGTCCAGGACAGGCACCTGTGCCAGGGGAGGTGGGATGGCAGCGAGCCCGGACACAGATCCGGGCCAAAACTGCCCTAAATGCGTGAAATGCTGAAATTTCCAGGTGGTGGCCAAAGGGCTCATCATGTTCAGTCACCTCGTCTCTTCTGGGGGTGGATGAACACGCACGTGAACTCCTCTGGAGCAAGTCGAAATCCGTGCCGCCCAGCATTCCGCGGAACCTGAACGCCGAGGGTTACGCTGCGGAGGGTGCTGCTGCATGATCGGCGGCACCAAGAGCCCGGGAGTGCTGCGCTGAGCGCGAAGCGAGCAAGATGACCTGGCGACACCTTTAGCGGCCTCCAGCAGACGTCAAGCCTCAGCGCAGAACGCTGAACCTCCGCAATCGCTACTTTCAAAAGGAAACTGAGAGGGGAAAGGACCAGCTGCCCAGGCGTTTATTTCGTGTGTTTCGGTGACTTGTCTGAGGCACCTCAGGACGTCCCAGCGCCACACACCCCACTTCTCGAGGCGCCGCCAGCCGTTACACAACGCGGTGACACGAGCGCAGCTCACGGTAACGTGGCAGCAGCTCAGGTGGCCCCCAAAGACCATGTGAAGCTGCGTACAGTTCTCACCCCTGCCCTTTGGTGGAGTTCACTTTAAAATACCTTCGACTTCGGTGCTTTCAACTGCTTTAAGGCTGTGACAGCGTTTCCTTCTCTCGTGCGGCAGCCAAGGTGTACAGCAGCGCGTGCTGGGGTGTCAGCTAGAGCACTGCACAGCTTGCGGTAAGAGCACAAATCATGGAATCACAGCACGGTTTGGGTTGGAGGGACCTTAAAGCCCCCCCAGTGACACCCCCTGCCATGGGCAGGGACACCTTCCATAGCCCAGGTTGCTCCCAGCCTCATCCAGCCTGGCCTTGGACACTCCC
>NW_010267947.1:29479-30172 GCF_000690775.1 Eurypyga helias
CCCCCAGCCATAATGACAAAAGAGAAAGCTCCAAGTCACGCCATCGATACCTCACATGGGACCAGCGCTAGGATCACGGGGCAGGCTGGGTGGGAAAGGACTCCAGGAGATAGGCACCCAGACTCCGGCTCCGAGCTGGCTCAGCGGTGGGTGTCTCTATCCAGGCAGGTCTGGAAGGGGCCAAGGATGGGGACAGCGCAGCCCCCTGAGCGGGTGAGGTATGAGGGGGGTGCTACACCCAGCCCTTGCCAAATGTCCTGCGTCCTGCTTTTACAGGGAGAATGATGCCCCTTTCCTGGAGGCTTCAGGCTTCCTGTCCTCGTGCCAAAGGGTGCCACTGCCACCCACGCAGGGACAGGCCGTCCCATCGGGTGGCGGTGGCTGCAGAGCGGCTGTACGAGAGCCCCAGGCCAGCAGCTGCTCGGGTCTGCTTTGAGGGGGAGAGGGCACCCGCTTGTCTGGGTTTGGTCAGGTTTCCTCCACGTCCAAGTAAACAGCCCTTAAAGAAACGAAGCGAATGTTACCCGGAGTACAGTGCTCTAATTATAATTACATAACTCGCATTTCAATTTGATGGGAATATTAAAAGGATTCCTAGGAGAGTTCTGAACAGTCTAAAAGCGCAGCGGCATCGAACCCAATAAAGCTGGCCTTCCTTTAGAGGACATTCCCTTAAAGGGCCAGGCCCAGCTG
>NW_010267948.1:0-533 GCF_000690775.1 Eurypyga helias
TGTCAGTCCATTTTGATTTCATGTCTACTATTGAAATACTTTTGATGTCAAATTTTGTATTAATTTACATCTGAAGAAACAATGCCTGCTTAAATACAAACTATGACCACAGGCTTTCAATACTTTACCACTCTCTTTCATCAGATTTACTGTGCTCCACAATCTAGCTTGCTCCATACTATACTGTGTTTCCACCTCACAGATTTAGACCTTACTTTCTCACCTTCCCCCAGAATTCTCTCTCATATTTGTTAACCATCACATTACCTTTTTCAGCGTTCACATTAATTCCAAATGCTGACTTACAGTGTATGGTAAGGGGGTGGGGAGGGATGGGGGGAGGGGGCGGAATCTTACTTTTAATAGTAATTACAAAGTATCCCTTTCTCCCTGTCTATTATTCCTTTTGATACCGTCATTTCTAAAATGTAACATCATATCTTCTGAGATCATGCCTTCTAAAGCAAGCAAAACACCTACAAAACTTGTACTGAGAAGTAAGTGTCTCAAAGACAAAAAATAAACAGGGAGTT
>NW_010267948.1:546-12585 GCF_000690775.1 Eurypyga helias
TCTTTGGGGATAATTTAACAAAAATCTGAAACCACATTTTATGTAAACTCTTTTTCCTTAATTTTTAAAACAATTTTCAAAAGGTATTTTAACCAAAAAGGTTTTAAAAATATTTTGAATCTGCTTCTTAATCTTTCTGAATGTTTCCATAATTACAGGGTATTGCAAATTAATTTTACTTTTTACTTCAAAACTTATAGTTAATAATAAATCTAAGTATAGTACATTATTATATGTCCAGTGTTCTTAAATTCTTATAGTACACATCTACACAAATATGTACATACGTGTATATATAAATCTATATAGAAATAAATCCATGGTTTGTAACTAAATGCTGTACTTCTGGTCGTCTGGTATTTAGTATAACTTGAAATTTGACCTTAATGTCATCTTTCAGTGCACTCTATAAAAATTAATGTAGAAATATACTGTTAATTTTCAGTTTTGCTCTAGAAAGTTTCCTTTGTCTAGCATTACTATGAATTCTGCTTTAAGTTTAGAACTAAAAACACATTGACCAGTTTTTCAACTATTTTGTCTCCTCTTATTTAAACCCTTTGATTTCAGTATTATGTCAGAGCTCACATATACAATAAATAAATAAATACAATATCATACTCAAGTTCTTGTACTACAGCATTACCCTATCTCTGAAATTATGTTTACAGATTTAAAAATAAAGACTATATAGTTCCTTTTATTAAAAAAAACCAAACAAACAAAAAACCCAAAACCAACCAAACAAAACCCAAAACAAACAAAACAAAACAAAAAAACCCAGACACAAAACACACACACAAAAATAACCCCAAAACCAAACCACCTCACTATTTTCTCTGATGGATAACTAAATTGTACATAATATACTTTTCATTCATTAGAAGATGACTTTATAAGAACAAGTAACTGAAACAAATATATGTTTAGCCTCCTAAGCATTCTTCTTGTTATCTCATTCCCTTATTCCTCTTTATTCAGAAAAATAAGAGGAGAGATGCATCCTGTTATTTTGTAAAAGATGCATCATCTCATCACTCTCTTGAGTTCTCATCGTCACAAGTTTGCTCATTCCACTGAAAGACAACACATGACTTCGTAATTTTTCTTCTGTGTGCAATAAGGAGGAATCTATCACACAGCAAATGCTTTTGCTAAATCTCGACAGAAACACCCAGAAATAACTCTAACAAATTCCCTAAAGAATAGTAACTAAAAAATCACTTTCTGAATCTGCTTATTTTCTTGTCACTGTTCTAGTCCCTTAATGAATGACTAGTGGCATCACATCTTAGTATGAAACTCTGATTCATTCATTTATATGTGCATTGTCGATCATCTCAGTGTTCCTTTTCCCAGTCCTTTTTATGGCCCTGTAGACCTGAGAAAACTGTAGTTTTTGAAGAGGTTGAGTAGAACAGGTTTCAGAGCATCTTTCCTCTTCTTCCACAGGCACTGAACCACGTGCCAACATTTTTTTGCTTTACTGAAAAGTTGCACCCAAAATGGCAAACTCTAGAGTAGCTTGGCAAATTATTTTTACCAAACCCACCCCCAACCCCACTCCCCATCAAAACCACAACAACCAAACCGAATCCCTAAAAGACTTGACAAGAAGCCTTTGGACTGGGTCTAGCAGCGGCAATGTGCTTCATGCTGGTAGGAAGGAAGCCCAGATGGGAGGGGTTCATCAGGGATTCCTTAGGGACTGGCAGAGGTCCTGTTTCCAGTTACAGAAAGAAAATGGGAGTAGTGAGCTGTCCTGTCCCAAAGACTGAGTAGCACTAAATCTCATGCTTAGTCTTAAGAACATAGGTGTCGAGCAATTCCATGGTGTAGAAGAGCTTAGCCGGACAATTCTAAGTGGAACACTAAGTGCAACAAGCACTGTCAGCTAAGAAAATGGGTGCTACAAGATATTAGCTACAAATGCCATGTGTTATGGGAGCTGCAGGATGACTGACTAGACTTTAGGAGAGTTTCCAGGATTGCTTCTATTGGTGGTGTTTATAACACAGGGACACTAAAGAACCAGGGGATCTGCTGCAGCACCAAAGATGAGGAAGGAAGGTGGCAAATAGACTAGCAGTCTTCCACTCTTCTTTTTCTTACCATGCTTAGGGTTATGAACAGGGGATTGCTGCAAAGCCTTCTGTCATCTTCATGGCTACATCCAGCCTGAAGTACTGCAAGGTACTTCAGCAGTAAAAGATGATAATTTTTTTTTTTTTTAAAAAAGCACAAATGTTACTTTTACCTCTAGTGCTTTATAGTATAAAAAAAATATTTTCAATTCAAGAAAAAATTATCACTTTAAAACCAAAAATGTGCAGGTCATAGACTCTTTTTAACCTTAAAGATATGAAATAATTATTGATGCATAAGTCAAAAGACCCTGAGATTACCACAATAAAGAAAAAGGTATGAAATAGCGAAGAGAATTCTTCAGAGCAATGCTTTGTTAATGAAAAAGTTCACGTTTTCTTGGGCACTTTATTTTGGCTGGTAGGACAACCTGAAACAAGTGAAATAAGAAGTGTGATTTTGCAAACTGTCCCTAATTGTAAGGCTTAGAAAAAGACGCATTGCTTGCCTCTTTGTATAGAAAGCAATTACTGTTTTTCCCTTGCTAACTTTCTCTTGCTGTGCTTGATAATGTATTACGTGTATTTATCCCTTCTGGAGTTCATCTTAAGATGTACTGCATTCTTTATCCTGGTATTATGCTGAAGCGTACTGTATGTTAATGAGATGTGTTATCATCATTCATCCAGACAGAGCATCTAATAATTATTGCAATTCTAAATTGTTGTATCTTTGTGCTATGCTTTTATCTTTTTATTTTTCATTAACTTTTGGTCCTAATTTCATGACTAAATTATTTTAGGGGTTTATAGACTGACCTTTTCTTTAACATTATAATTATATAAAATGCAGAAACAAAGGAATAGTGGTGAAAACTTTAGGTCTTGTCAGGCACAGCTAAGAGACCTAATTACCCGCTGCAGAAACATGTTATGTCATGAAGCTTTCCGCAGAATTTTGTGAATCTGAACTTCCTAGATGCAAAGAGGTTTGGCTTCAATAGGAGATAGGGAGGCAGACAGTCCCACGTGTTCCACCCTAACCTCTAGCAGAAATTGCCAACTCAGTCCTGATTTAGGCTAAGGAGAGCCAAACTGCAGGCCTCCAGTATTGAAAAACTGACGTATCCACAAAGCTACTGAACAACATTTTGACAGTGCAGGACCATAAGGCTGACTTTTCAATGAAAGAGTAGAGTCAGAAATGGTACTGAGAGCACAGTTGTCTGACTATAGCAGTGAGTTTCACATACTTGCAGTTGCAAGTTCAGAGGTTAAATCCAAGCAAGACACCATTTCAGAAATATGTCTTCTGTCTCTTGTGCATCCATCTTTGTACCATGAGACTTGCAATGCCACTCCCTGGTACTCTGTTTCTCCATTTACATTCAATATGTTGAACTTAATATAAGGTTGCAAATTCAGGTTACAATTTTCACAACCATAGCCAGACACCAGCATCTTACATGGACTTCAATATTTTAAAAGGAAGGGAATCGAATTAGCAGAAAAGGGATTGATGTTCTTCTGAAACAGTTCTAGACATGAGCGTTCTGATTCTCTTACAGATACTGAGTTAAATAGGACTTCACTGTAGTTGAGAATTAAGGCATATGTACAAAAATCGTTTTGATCACTGCTCAACTTTAGAAACAATTTTGAGACTCTTCCAACAGATAATTATCATCATTATTTTGAAGAGATAATGATACCTGAGTCATGAAGTTTCAGTATGTACTTCACCGCTCATTTGGTAAAACCATGATAACAGCCCAGACCCCTTAACGTACTTAACAGCTCCTATGGTTTTAAGTTTAGTAGCATGACACACAGGAAGAAAGTTAGGAATAGAGTTTAACAAGAAGACAGACTGTGGTGATCAGACCCAGTGCTTGGCTAATAAAGAGTGTCAATCAGCAGTTTGTTTACATGTACCTGACCATCTTTATCCCCTCTCTTCCCGTATTTGCTGTTCTCATTCTACCTTGAACTATTTATCACTTTGCCTTTGGCCTTTCCCCATAGCATCTCATAATAAGTTTTGTTAAATCCAACATAGCTCTCCAACTATCCCAGGACGTTTGCCTTTCCCCCTGAGACCCACTGTATTCATGCTTCCCTCTTTTCACCAGTTACAAAGTTGTGGCTGAACCTCCTCAAGGCTTTGGTGACTTCTTCAGGCAGTGACCTGAAAGCTCGGTCTTTGCGAGTGTCTTTCTTTTCTCCTGGTTCTTAAGAGTTTGTGTATCTGGCTGCTTAATTTATATTGCCTCCGTGATGCCTCCTGCCCTGGGTGTTTATAATGAGTAGCCATTCACTGAGCTAGCTTCACAAATCAGGTATCTTTACATTGCACAATCCATTATGCTCTGAAGCTGCAGGTCTTTCTCCCACCTGTTGAGACTGCATTGTTACTCAAATCACATAGCAGAGGGCAGTGTTCAAAGGGAAATCCAATTTAAATAAAATCGAGCCAAGAGAGTTAGTGAAATAAGCAATACTTTCCACAGGCCCAAAATCCATATGACATGGGAAACAAACCACAGAAGCATCCACAGAAATCTGTTCCAATTAATTCTTAAATATCTGAACAGTTAACAGTTTTGAAAAGAAAAAAAAAAGACTGCTTTGTCAATGACCGTTTGGCTAACAAACCTATAAAACACCTCGCAAATAAACTTTTTAGTCTCATTAATAAAGACAAATATTACTTCAGTTTCTTAATTGAACATGTATTTTTAGTGCATAAGCATCAGTTTTGCGTAGAATTCTAGCAGCAGTGGAAATCAAATATTTTTATTCCATTTAGACTTCTGGAGGATCATAAGGTTTCTGTGGCTTCTAAAAGGAAGAAACTAACGTCAAAGACCTGGGAGATCTCCCTATTATTAAATACATATAAATACTCACATGCACATACATATCCAAACGTTCTTGTGTGAGAGCACCTAGCTGAACACAGAGGTGCAGAATTGAGTCTCAGGAGTCCTCTGTTACTATAAAGCTGAAAAAGGCAAATATTGTGCTCTCTCCCATGAGAGTCATTTATGAAATGACAAAAGCATAACACACAGCAGGATACAGAAGGAATATTTCTACATTTCTATTTCTGTGTAGGAGTAGAGACAGAGAGAGCACCACTTACCAGTACTTCATTAAATTAATTCTCCCACAAAGTAAGGTTCTAAGGAAAAATAAGACTGAACAGAAAAAATAAAGTGAGAATGTACAAACGATTGCATACTGTAGACTAGTGAAAAAGAAAATATCCTAAAGGTTGTAAGAATTAACTGTATAAAGGATAGTAAAAAACGAGAAAAGAGAGGCATGGTCTATTACAGCTATGTGTATAAATGCTTGTGGCCCTTAGACAGAGGGGCATCAGTTGACTTATGTACAAATTGCTCAAAGCTAGCCCCTGCATCTAGCCTCCCCTACAGAGAGCCAACTGAAGATGTCCAAAATAACATAATAAACCTAAGATTTAAGAAATGAAGATAGTTATGGTTTCATCTCTTAAGACTGTTTCCTGAGTTTGGGGTTTTTTTTTTAATAGTTCAGATGAGTCTAAAATGCTAATCTAAAAAGATTAAGAGAAAAAAAGATGATGGTGTAGAAAAAGAATTTTTTTTAAAGCAACCACATTTTTCATTAAACTTACCCCTTCTATCAGAGTCTGAAATTTAACAGTCCTGGCTTAAAATGAAGAATCAAAATAACAAAAAGAGACTGCAAAAGACACAAATAAAATACTATAATCTACAGATATAGTTATTTACAATCTGCAAATGAACTTCCAAAATATAGCCTTTTTTTAAATGCTGACCCTGTAGAAAGTGCTCTTTGTTTTTAGAAAAGTTGCAGTAAAACTGCCTAGTTTTTTTCCCCTGAAGGCTCAAATGCAGAGGTATGCTTTGCCACGATGAGATTCTTTATTAAAACTGGTTAAAAATGCAACATGTCATCTTCTTTTAATAAAACAACATTTTCCAAATAAAAATGTCAAGAAGCCATTCTATTTTTTCAAGCAGTAACCTATATTTCAAGCCATTAGAATTTACTAGCTTTTACTTCCATTTTTTCAAGTAAATCAGTTGTTCATAGTAGCACATGTATAATAAATTCTGGATCTGTTGATTTACAGTAACTTTGACAATCAGTCTATGACTTTTACCTGCAATATAATTTTTTATGTGTAATAAATAATTTCTAAATCTATGCAAAGTGTTAAATATTACTGAAAAGTAATATTTAGTTCTCCAAAATAAAGACAAGAGTTCTGCCAATCATTAAAAATTTCCCAATATTGAGTATGTTTATATATGTATTTATGTAGCTAGTTCAATTTTGTTAGTTGCGGTTTCTCTGAAATCAGTTTCATTTTCCTGTTTAAAATGTGTATGATTATGTTGGAGGAAGCTAATGTGGAAAGACAGAGCAGTATCTCCCTGCTGCACATTAGCTTTGACTTGCATACCATCATAAAAGTTATATGAAGAGAATCTGAATAATACTCCATTAAGTTATGATTTTGCAAAATGGGCAGAAAGCGCAAACGCTATTGCTGTATTGCAATTAATAAAACTTAGCAAATATACGGTGCTCTTATGTAGTTCAAATACACAGTAATGGAATGTCTGTGGATGTCACCTGGATTTCCCAGTAAATGAATGTAACTCAATAAACGTGGTTCTTTTGAAAAAAAAGAGGCATTGTCTTTCTACTGGATTGCAGACTTCAATCCAGCTCTGTGAATTAATCTGCACAGAATACCTGGTCAGTTAATTATGCTTCATTGTTTCACTTCCTGCTAAATATAGAAATGGAATGTAAAGAATAATACTTAGCTTTGTAATATATTATAGACAAGTGTAATAATAACAATTAGTATCCTAAAATAATATTGAACTCAACAGAACATTCTTGAAAATGCGTAAGTCACAGGAAAGTGTATTACAGGAAGAATGCTGATTTGAAAGAGTACAGTGGAATTAAGATAAAATGTGGTTTCAAGAAATACCTATTGCACTAGAGAATTAGCTTGGAAATTATAGTCAGCATTGAGCAATTGATTACTGTAAAAAAATAGGCACTTGAGTACTTTAGTAGCTATGTTTCACAATTTATTTTCTTTACGTAATGCTTCTATCTTTCTCTGTTTTTAAAACTGTGAAAATAAGAAATCTGGTTACTTATTTCAAATGCTCTTAAAGGTAACTACAAATGCTTTAAGCAGGCATAATTCACTGATTTCAGCCCTTTGTGCTAACTATCTTAAGTTATATTGCTTATGTGTAATTATCATTTAGTTGGATGTGGATTGTAAGCTATGTGGTGATAAAACAAACACCCACAAACCATATTTGCTCTCCCTCTCCAGTCACTAGTAATCTGCTAAAAGGTATTTAAGTGTCATTTACTGTACAGTTGCTCATATGGTGTTATACTAATAAAAGCAAAACAGAATATGGTCACCTGAAATCACCACGCATTACCACAGATTTACTCTGCGCCTGCAAGTTACATTGCAATGGTGGAGTGGATAGCTGTGTCTTAGTGTTAGCTTATAATAAGACAGTTAGAATGGTCACTGATAGGAAAACAACAAGGAGGGCATGCAGCAATTTGTGAGCCAAACTATCATGATTGTCAGTTGGCTTTTAAGACCACATATCTTGACTTAAGGTGTTCCCTTATATAAGGTCATGGAATCATACAATCACAGAACCACAGAATAGTTAGGGTCAGAAGTGACATTCAAAGAACATCTAGTCTAACTGCCATGCTGTGGGCAGGGACACCTTCCACTAGACCAGGTTGCTCAAAGTCTCATCCAGACTGGCCTTGAACACTTCCAGGGATGGGGCATCCACAGCTTCTCTGGGCAATCCATTCCAGTGCATTCATTTAAACCAATAAGTCAACCTTGCCTTCACATGAGCTAAGAGAGCTCATACAGTTACAGAGGAGAGATGCTTTAGAACAAGTTCCTCACTGCCTCTCAGCAACCATCTCCTAGCTGAAGTGCAGTATCTGAATATAACAGTGCAAATGGTTTCAGCAAGCACTAACATATTAAATAGGAATACAAATCAGTGCACTAGCAGTAAGCTATCATTACGAGAAGAACAAATAGCATGGTCTCAGACATGCCCATATTTATTCTCAACAACTCAAGAACATAACTAATAATGTGCCTAAATTACAGATGTTGTTCCCTTCAGACCATAAGAAATCTTGCTACCAACATTTTTTGAACAATCACTAAAGAGAAATAGCCTTTTCACAAGATTTCTTGTTGACAATGCAATCAATTTGTTAGAAGTCTCCTTCTACCTATTAACCATATATGCTACACTAAAAATGTCCTACCTTTACTCAAGATTTACATCTTTAGCTGATGGTCAGAAACCATCAAATCAGGGCTGGTTCCTTTAGAAAAAGGAGAGAGCAGGGATGTTCCCTCTCCACAATATTTGCATGACTACTGATTGACAAATGGACTCTAAAAGTGGACCACCAGGTTCTCCTTAGCCTCATGAAGCTAAAACCAACCTCTGAAGAGACTCCTAGCATGGGAAACCCACCACTCGTTTTTATTCGATATGGTCAGCTGAGGGTCCCAAAGGAGAGCACTCAGAACGGACTTGTGGCTTTTTACAAGGCAATGTGCAGAGGTGGGATTCCAGTCTTCACTCCTTGGAATATGGAAGTTACACTATCCTAGGAGAAGGAAATTGTTGACTTCAAGCAGTCATTCTTTGTGTTTATTCATACTCCAGCAACTCAAGACAGAGTCTTGTCACAGTGCCTCTGCTATAATTACTGTAGCAGATATTTTCGTGGCTAACGAGGAGCCTTATGTAAACCTGGACTGAAAATGATCAGGTTACATCTATGCTCCTACTAGTGTCTGAAAGTTGGTTTCTGGGATACTTTCAGGCCAATGTGGTAGATGCTTTCTGATCTGGGTGCTTAAAGAGGGGTACTGCTGGAAAGGAAATACAATGAAGTAGTGGCCCGAATGAAATTGAAATGAAACTACCCAAATGAAAATTCAACTACCCAGTGTACAGGGTAGGCAGGATTTAAGGGAAGCAGATTTATTCCTCCCTTCCATTAAACAAGTAGAACTAGATTGCCACAATTTAGATTTCTCACTTCACTTTCAACACTTAAAATCAGTTTTGGCTGGTTTGGGGCTTGTGCGTGTGTGTGTGCATGTGTGAATGTCAGTCTCTAGAGAAACTAGTTGTTTGATGGGGGCCAAACATTTAAGAGCATCTGTCTAAAGCACTGACTTCAGGCTAATCTGGCTGCTGATCACACACATTTGGCGAATGACTGGATGAGGTGGCCTGTACTCTGATTAAAGAAAGATTCAAGACAATGTGGGTTTGTGTGTGTCAAGGGTCAATATATAAGAAAAAGCTTCTTAAAGCACTCAAGCTGGAACTCATTACAACCTTAATAAAATACTTACGGAGAAAAAAAAATCTATTCAAGTAAAGTGTACATTTCTACTGTCTTTTCAATAACTAGGCCAACACATGCACTACAATTCAAAAGTAATATGTGGGAAATACTAAAGAAGGAAAATTAACTAAGAAAACCACATACACAAAATGTACCTGTATTCCAGAAAGCACATCTACAGATATCTAGGGCAACCAAAATGTACCATATTAGAGATAACATACATAGTGAATCCTATATTTATCCAATTTATGTATTTGTGGTTTTCGTATATGTGCTGGGTTTAGTCAGAAAGTGTCAGATCTCCTTACAGGGGCTGGTATGAAGCTGTGTTCCTGGATTTATGCTGAGAAAAGTACTGATAAGGTGTCTTTTTAGCTGGCGCTGGGGAGTACCTGCAGCAAATTCAAGGCCTCTCTCAGTTTCTGATCCTGCAGCTGCATTCCCAGCTCTCGCTGTCTCGCTACAGGCAGCGTAGGGGACAGACAGTCCAGACAGCTGACCCAAACTGGATGAAGGGGTATTTCATTCCATAGTACATCATCCTCGGTATATAGGCAGTGAGGGGGTCCGAGAGCCATTATTCTTTAACTTTCTTACACTTCCTACCACTCTCCCTGACTCCTTTGTTAGTGGCTTTGCTAACTCCTTTGCTGGCTTGTTTGGGAGTGAGCTGGTGGGTCTGTTATTTTTCCTGGTCTTGCTGTCACTGATAGGGTTCACTCATACTCTGCTGCAATCACCTTTGGGCTCTGCTCTCAGGCTCCAGCTCTCAGGCTCTCTGGCTTTGACTCTCACTTCTCAGCACCTGGTTGTGCATTGGTCAGTGGGTGGTGACCAACAGTATCATAATTGTATCATATGTTTGATTTTGCATGTTTAATTACTTATTGCTAGTAGTATTTGTATATATTAATTTAGATTTAATTAGTAAATGGTTCTTATGTCAATTTTACAAGCTTCCTTGTTTTTTCCTCCAATTCTTCCCCTCCACTGGAGAACAGGAGGGGGGATCTGTGAGAGCTGCTTCATGGTATTTTGCTAGTTGGAGTTAAACCACGACAGTATATCAATAATATTTCCTGTTCTACAGAAAAAGAACATGCTAAATTGTTCACTCTATTAGAAAAGAAGGTCTTTAAAAGCTCTTTGGCTGTTATCAGTTTGGAGAAGGAAAATAATACCATGACATATGAGTTTTGCCTCATAGCTGGAAGGAATTGCTTAGAGTCCCAGTAAGGAAAAGTCTAAATTACTCTGACTCTAATCTAGGTGTCTTGTCTTGGAGGAACATTTTTCTGCTGAAACACTGAATGCAGCTAATTAGATTAGAATGAAAGTTGTGTGTTTTCATCTGCTGAAGAATAACTGTAACTGTAATTGATGTGAGAAAATCTGGCATGGTAAGGAAAGCAAAGCAGTGTGGTTCTCTGGGCCAGGCAGCAGAAGATCAAGAGGCAGCATGGACATCGTAGAAAGGGTAATCCCTAATATCTCATTTTGTAACTAGGTATGTTCCATACATGACAAAATTATTATTTTAAGGTCAAACAACATAGAAGATTTTTATGTGTTCCTGCAGTTTCAAAAACTAGGGAAATAAGGAGAATAATTATTAGTTATATGCAGGATACTGACAATTTCTATGATGTCTATAAAGATGTGGAAAGAGAGGTAAATGAAAAGATAAACTCATTTATTTACAATGACAATTTAAGACTAGCATTAATGGCTATCTTGCAGTTTTAACTGAGGAAATAAGTTCTTTAATTTATTTATTATGTATTTGGTCTTAACTCCCAAGGGAATTGCATCTCATGCAAAAGAAACTGTGATGTAAGAAGTTTTGCCATCATTTTCCCCACATCTGATGTGTCATTTCATTATTTGGAACATAAAATAAAAGTCAGTTAAATACCAAAAATCAGGAAGGGCATTGAGAAGAAACATTTATCAGCCATTTAGTTAGCAAGCTGAAAATACCTAGTTATAGTTTAGGCTGAAGGGAAGTTTATGTTGAAAAATACGTTTAAGTCATATATTTAGGAAACCCTGTAATCCACATCTAGATTTTATTTACCATTTAAAAGAAAACAAAATTGAAATGTTTATAAATTTATCACTACCCTGGATTTCGATATAATGATTTACTATGAATTCCCATTTAAACTAGCATATTTGTTCAAACATTATTTAGCTCTGTATGTTGTTTCTCTCACACAGACACTTGTTTCCTCAGAGTCTGCTATTTTATCTCTCCAAACTAACAAATGGGAAATGTTCTTATCCCCTGTTCTTCCACAACTGTTCAGTACAAAGTTCAATTTCATGAAATTCAACAATCTCCAAGATCTGAGGATTTTGGTTGAATTTCTAAGACTTCATTACAAGACACATTTTTGCTCCAAACAAACAAAAAAAAAATCAAAAAAACCCAACAAAAACTCAGCATGAGAAGAAAATAAGAGCATAGAATCAT
>NW_010267949.1:0-2192 GCF_000690775.1 Eurypyga helias
GCTGTGAGAGCTGTCAATATATTGAAAGCTATCATTTTTGTAGACAAAAAAGAAAGAGGAAAAACATTTTGATACTAACAGAAGGGAACGAAAATGGAAGCTCTGGGGACATATTTTCTTTTTTTCTTTTTTTTTTTTTTTTAAGTTCAAGATCTTTAAAGTAGCCTACCATTCGTGCAGCAGGTGGCACACAGCAGGTAGTATTTTTTGACATGATCACACTGAACACACGAGAATTAAGATTGCAGGAGCCATTGAGATGTTTCCTCTTTCTCTTCCTTAAAAGAGAATAGAGAATAAGGAAAAAAAAAGAAAAAAAGCTGTTGGTTATTCCAGTCATAGTCACGTTATTCTGAACACATTCGAGCAGAGCCTGCCCTTTTTCTGAAAGGTTTTGGTTTGTAGAGTGCCTACAGCAGGGAGATCCCTCAGACCTTTTAAGTCTTTAGCTCAGCAGAAAACATCTAATAGTGACATAGCACTATTCCATGCTTGGTTTGTTTTGAAGAAGGGTGTTTCTGTCCTAAATATTGCGGTCAACATACCTAAGATTCTGAGTCTAAGATATTGTTTTAGAAAATCTGCAGTGATTTTCACTGGAGATAACATGTTCTGTATTTTTACCTGTGGTGCTAACGCATCAAAAAGGTGGAAAGGGAGTTGGGTATATTGGGATTATTACTATTATTGCTAGTATTATTAATGTCACAAACCAGTAGAATAATACATATGAGCATTTCAAGATATTGATCTTCTTGAGACTAAATATTTATCTTGTCAAAATCATTGGGAGTTTAAACCTTTGAGAAATCCTTCGAGTGTACGGATCAGAGATATCCTTTGTTTTTTGTTATGTGATGGTGCACAGTGAAGAACATTGACGTGACTACTGCATTTTTCTTCTTTGGAGCTCCCACGTGGCTGTATGTCAAGCTGAAACTTACCAGCACCAAAGCAGGGGTGCTGAAATAAAACAGAATTAAAACTTACGGAGAGAAATCCTATTAGTGTTGGATATTTCAGGCTTTGCTTAAATGACTTCTGCAATGATATGAATCTCTGGAGAGGTAAGTACTAAGCAAAAGTGGGTTTTTTTATTGATAAAATAGAGGTCAGCGCTTGTGATGCACCTGTATAATTGCCATAAGAAAGAATAAATCAATTTATTTGGAATATAAGACTTCGACCCACAAATAAATTACTGCCTATTGATGGAGAAACTATAATTGTCAGTGTGAACTTAACCTGTGTTCATAAAAAAACCTATAGAATGATGCTGAGAGAAGAGTAAAAACACTGGATGTCATAAAATCCAACAGATTTTATTTAGCACATAGTCTTCAGTAGCTGTGATAGTGATACATCTTCTGGAAAGTATACAATGTCGTAAGAACATTCCTTCTTTTCTCCTTCAATCTCTTACTCTTCCTGCTGGTTTGCTTTTATGAATTCCCATTCCCTGACTCCTCCCCAGTCAGCGAGGGAGCTGGGAAGATACAGTTGACAATGAACAGATGATTATTTTCTCATTCTCTCCCCAATGATTTAATCCAAAGTTGTCAGTCAAGCAGTGTTCATAACAAATCAGTAGGATCCTAAGAGAGCTTACTGGTGAAGCCAGGAAGGATAAGGTTCCTTTTACATGGTGTAGTTCTTTTTAGTTGTAGCTTAGCAGAATAGAAGAGTTATTAATAGAGTTTCCAACTTCCCTCTGAGGCAGAGGTGAACACCTGGGTGCTCAAAGGGCCTGGTTTAGCCTGAATGTCCCCTGCAGAGGGGAGGGGACGGTGGCAGTCTTCTTTCACAGAGCCACTTGATGAGCTGTTGCCAAGATGCCAGAAGCCTGGCTGCGGGATCAACAGCGTGAGGACAGCAGATGATCTCTGCTGCGCAACCCTCAGCATGACATATTTGTCTTCTTCTACACTCCTCTGGCAACAGGTTCATATTCAATCAAATTGTCATGTCTGTTTCATGTAGATTTTTTTTAATAGCAAAATGTATCCTGTTCTCTGGGATATTCGTCTCACGATTATGTGAATGGAGAGTCTAGGTCCTTAGTTACACTCAGAAACAAAGCATCTCTAGGAACTCTAAAGGTTTAAACATCACAAGTTTTTTGTTAATTTTATTTTATTTTTTCATTAAGTTTAACTTTGCTGAAGGCTTTTTTCCATACAATTAAAAATTAA
>NW_010267949.1:2223-4781 GCF_000690775.1 Eurypyga helias
TGGCTAATTACTCTCCCTTTAAATTTGCCTTCATATACTGCCTTAAGGTCCTTAAATATGTTATTATAATTCAATGCTATTTCTTCAGGGACAGAGATCTTGTGCTAAACCACATGCCAGAAGTTTATAAATGATACTATCCCTTGAGCAATTTTTACCCCTTCCTAAGCTCTCTATTACTGTGACCTCTTAAGTCTTGAGTTCTTTAGTTATTAGAGTTGAATTGTGGTTGCAAACATGTGAGAAAGGAATTGCAGTAAATATAGATGTCACCTATTTCTGTTAATGATCTGCATTTTTGCAAGTGGTGAAGACTATCCCGCCTTCCTCATCTACAGAGGGTCTCTGCAGCGCTAGAAGAAGGGTGGACTGGAGCCAAGCAGCATAATGTGTGCCTGAAAAATCTTCCTTTTTATCAGAGCTATGCTCCCTCTGCCTCGAGCAGTCACCTGTCTCTCAACACTTTCCAAATTCTGGGTAGTTAATTCTGTTTTCTCCTTAGGTCGCGTGTGGGAAGCAGATGAATTTGCAAAGCCAGATCTCAGGGTTGGCTGTGTAGGTCCATTAGTCTTTATGCACCATGATTAATTACCTCTGGAGGGGTCAACATAGAGAGATTACAGCAATACTTGTCCACGTAAGGATGGTTTGACAGTGAAGCGGGGTTGCTGATGGCAGCTCTGTGGGTACCTGAGATAATAGCTTTCTTCTGGCTACTGTGCTTCAAAAGGGCACCGAGGGACCCTGTTTCTCATCCCTCAAAGCCCTTTGGATGCCTGTGAGCCCAGAGTGGTTCATACTCTGCAATATCCAAAGGTGTCTTGATTTAAATAAACAGTGGTCACTGCTAGGAAAACGTAAAAAGGCAGACAGTAGGTCTGCTTCATGTATTTCAGGAAGAAAGCACCTGTTGAACTAGGCTGGAAGAAAAAAAAAATGGGCAAAGATACAGAGGGGATTTCTTTAGTTTAAAAATAATAGCAGCACTGTGCGGTCTTTCTTTGCTAGAAGACCAAAATTAGTTAGATTAAGTTTTCATTTAATATCCCCTTTAAGAAAAAGTGCAGATTTTTTGTTGCAGATTTTTCAAATGTACTAGTTTCACTGAATTTCACCTATAAGCGCTCAGTACAAGCTTTCAGCCTGATTTCTCCTCTGAGGGGAACATCTCATGGAACCAACTTGTGAACTTGTGAGGGAATGGCCTCTTCAAAAGACTGCATTTGGCAACACAGAGTAAAATCATTTGATCTTACGCAGAACCCTCCTTTAAGACTAACACAGGATAATTTGTGCTTGGGTGATAGAAAGTCAGCATGGCTAAAAATGTGGAGTGCTAAGGCCTAATTGTGTTCTCATAACTAAAACTGAGAATCTTTTCTCCAGCTATTGTTTCCAAATCGAAAAAGAAAAAAAAAAAAAAAAAGAGGGGTTAGTTTCAGATTAGACAACAGTGGGTAACAGTGACAGTGGAACCTTTTCAATATATCTTTTAACCCTATCTGTGGAAACCTCTCATTTCTCCTGGTGAACAGCTTGACCAAAATGTGTGTTGAATACTATGGACACATTGTGACCAGGAAACCTATGGTCAGCTGAGCAACGTCACCTTGAAATGTCCAGTGGAATAAAGACACATACACACAGACAGAAATTATTATAATTTTAGTGTTCTCTTCTTGCCCTCCTCCATGGACCAAAAGATTGTATATCTTCCAGCAACTGAACTTTCCTTCAAAACTGTTTGTTATTGTCTATATTATAGAGTTTAATAAAGTGTTTTCTTCATCATATTGCTTCCTCCCATCCTGCTCTGCCTCACCTGTTTCCGTACAGATGATGTAATACTGTTTCTTCTGCAGCTGGACATCAGTGCAACAGCTGTGAGTACAACCTGGTTTGCATTTTTCAGACAGTTACGGTTTAAGTCCACCTGACACTTTTTCAAATAATGACACCGACAACTACTGCTTCCTGTGTTATGCACTGAAGAAATGAGGTAAAGGTTAATGACAACCGAAAATTCAAGAACAATTCTGTTCATAATCTTTAGACAAGAAAAATCTGTTATTTCTTTTAATGTGTAAAATCTTTCCATTTAATATAGTGAGATTATTTCTACACAGTTTTTGTTTCTACATAGTTTCTAAAGTAAGGATAATAAAAAATGGTGTTTGCTTTCCCGATTGGTCTTTAATTTTATGCCTATTAGTCCATTTTTTGCCTTTGAGTAAATTATTCTTCTTATTATTAACTTTGTAAAGGAAGCTCTAAACAACGTACTGAAGATTTTTGCCTATTAGGCAATACAAAATAATTAGAAATGCAGTGCCATCCACTCACCCTTTAACAACTGCACCTGGCCAATGCATAAGTCTGATGGAGAATGGAGACTAACAGTGGGCTACCGTGGCCTGAATGAAGTCACACCACTGCGTGCTGCTGTGCCGGACATGCTGGAACTCCAATATGAGCTGGAATCAAAGGCAGCCAAGTGGTACGGCACCACTGACATTGCTTATTATTTTTCGCTATTCCTCTGGCAACAGAGTGCAGGC
>NW_010267950.1:0-3590 GCF_000690775.1 Eurypyga helias
GCGTCTTTTGAATAAGGTTTAGCGGTGTTAAACCTTCCCAGAGTCACTCCCCGGCTCGGCCTCCACTGCACAGCGACAGGAGCGTATGTAATGAAAACACGGCCGTTTCCGCAGTTGAAATCTGTTCTGGGTGGGGCACGGCCGCGTCTCTGCCAGCGCAGTAGGGGCTTGGATGGTCTCCTACAGCGTACAAGTGAGGCTGAGATCAGGTCACTCTCGGCCTACCCTCACCCCTGAAGGCCTACAGCCAGGAATTAGCTGTACCGGCACCAGCCAGGCCCGACCAGCGGGGCAGGAACGAGGAAGGAATTCCTCCCTCTGGATAGAGACTCGCTTACCTCCCTGTCAGCCTGCGCAGGGGATACCCTGTCCAGCACCTGGTCACAGGGACCACTAGAGAGTTCGGTAGCCCCAGGGGGGCCGTTTGATCCCGTAGCAGCTTTCGACAGGCCACCCTCAGCCTGGGCAAACCCACTGGCAAAGGGCAAACCCGCTGGCGGCAGTGTGACTCGGCAACTGCTGCAGCCTGAGAACGCAACGGGACTGTTCCTGCAGCTGGGCAGTGTCCGGGGCGGTAACGGAAGCCGCGCTGATGGACAGCGTCTTTCGACCAAGCCTCTGCCCTACGCTCCACAGGACCCGTCTCCGGTGTCCTTCGGCTGCTCTACTCCTGCACCAAGAGATGGAGGCAGCGTACTTCCCGCAATGCCCTCGCGCAGTAGTGCGGACGCCCGGTCACGCCGGCGAACACGGCAGAGCTGCAGCCCCTTCAGCTGCACCGTCCCTGTAGGCGGTGGCTGCGAGGACAAACCTGGGTGCGACTCCCACCCTCACACACGCATACGGAAGTACGAATCCCGAGTGGGGAGCAGCAACCAGCCCCAGGCTTGCGTGTCACGGCTTGCAATCCCCGCCCGGCCAGCCCGTACCCCACTGCCAGGAGGAACGGCCACCTGCAACCTCAGCTCAGGGAGCAGCCCTCCCGCATATTTAAACATGGGCAGAACAAGACACACTGCTGCGGCATGCGGGTGTGCCGTACCCCTCCTTTCTGGTGACAGCCGGCACCAAGCCCAGCACCGCCGGCTGCATCACCTCCAACTGTAACATCCTTTAAGTAAAAAAAAAAGTCCAACTCGAGCAGCTGCCTGACTTCAGCTTCGTTCCAAGTGATGCCCAGCCAGGTGAGCGTTCAGTTTCCTACCAAAAACGAGAAGGTGCGTCCTGAGCACCGAGCTGTACAGGTTCCATTTCTAACACACCTGCAGGAACCAAGGAGCGAGGGTTCCTTCCTGCAAACAGGCTGAAGCTATCGTATTACGGACCACACTGGAGCATTTTATAATATCAAACTTTATTGCTCAAAACTAATTGTCTGAAAAATACACATGTAGTACTCAAAGACCAAACACACAGGATTATATGATTGTGCAGAAGAAAGCAAGCAGAGGCTCAGTGAAAACGAGGCTTTGTAGTTGTACCAATCGAGCACTGGCGTCACGCAACCGCACCGACGATGCACACAGCGACCGCCGTTACCTTCCCGGCAGGAAGCAGGAGTCAGAGCTGCGCTCAGACACGCACCCCAATACTGTAACTGACCCTCGCGGCTGGCTAACCACAGCACGGCTTCGCGCATGTCACCCTTCTCCCCACGCAAGTCAGGAGGCTCTCACCTCCCCAGTCCCACTCCAGACCTGAAAAGGTAATCCCGACGCTTCTCCACACCTGGATGTTACAAGTACGTCGGTACAGAGCCTAGCAGCACCCCGGGAGAGCGGAAGCTTACAGACAAGAGTTCAATTTATGCAGAACAGGGTCTTTCCAAACCTCCAAGTACCCAACTACTTCATCAGTTTTGGTTAATAAATAGGTAAGAAAGAGCGGGATGACTGGTGTTTAAATAGGCGGCATCCGACTATGCGCTGGAAGTCACAGTAAGTTCTCCATCAGTACCATAAAGATTTGAATGCACACTAATTTAATCCTTAAAGTCAATATACCACACTTTTGTCGAGAAGCACATAATAGGCAAAGCAAAAACTGTCTAATTCCCAAAGGATGGAACAGTTCTTAAAAATACACTCCATCCCTATAAAAACACCCATCCTCCTCTGGATGCAGAAGGGATAAAGAACAAACACCAGTGACGAAAGCAGCAGTTGTTTTATGCATTCCGACAGTCAAGATCTAAACCTTTACAGCCGATTACCTAGGAACACACACGAGTTACACGACAAGCTTAGGATACACCTTGAACCACACTGTACGTGTTCATGCAGAAGCTGAAGTTAACGCAATGATCTATCCTCTATCACAGCCGCTCGTGCTTATGTGCAAATGCAAGACCGTTACTCCAAACAATAGTAAACACTGAAACACAAGAATACTTCACAATGACATAAACAGCAGTTAAGTTGTTTGTTCCAGCAGTTATTGCGCTATGTTCTGGACGTCTCTCCAGTTAAAGGCTGCAGCAAGGTCTAATACCATCTTGTTTAAGTTTAGAATGCATAATAGACGTTCTAGGCTTTGGTTCACAAGGAAATCTCTGGATGTTCAATTAAGGGCAAGGGTCACCTTGCGATTCGGACAGTGGCAGACTGAGGTAATACAGCAATCCTCTTAGAAGGAACGAAAACGAATTGGAAAGCGAGGCATCTGTGGATGTCCTGCAGGTGAGCTGCAGGCACACTGACGTTCCCGTTTCAGAATGGTACCTGCGTGGGCGATTTGCCTTTTACGGTTCCATCCAGGACAGATTTTTCTGCTGAAAACGTAAGCTGAAGTACAACCTACCTAAGAGAGGAACACACTGAGGCATAGAAGATGCGAGCCCTGTCTTTAGGAAAACAAAAAACCAATGACAAGAGAGACAAACAGCAATCGCTGCTTGCCGGTACTGCACCAAAAGTATAAACCCTTCAAGAGATGGAGATTTATTAAAGCTATACAAAAAAAAGCAGAGGCAGTGTTTTTTGTTGTTTTTAGATAGGCCACTTCTTTAAATAACAGTTCATGTATACTCTTCCAACTACCCGTATCCTGTAGGAACAGGGTTGCAACTCGTGGAACTGAAAAGCTAAACACACCAACAATAAAAGATGGGTGAATTCCTATCTGCAGAGACCTCTGAGCACATCGCTCCGACACAGGAGCGGGTGAGACTCCAAGACTCCTCCTGTTCAACCTCAAACGCTCTCTGCGGCATGTTACGCAGCATTAGTTCGAGATAGAACTTAACACCCACCCGTTTCCAAAACAACGGGTGACGCTCAAAGTCTCACAATACTGATCCCAACAGTGCTAAAATCCAGTAGGCACTAAATCCGTTACCCTGCAGCACTCCGGATGTAACACGGTAAGAGAAAAAGCAACAAACCCCAAACCCCCCCAAGGCCGCAGACGTCCGGCCGGGCCAGCCGCAGAAGCTGCCCTCTCACTCCAGCGGGAGCGCGAAGCACAGCGGAGCGGCGCGTGGCTGCATCGCTGACACCCACCCGCCAGCTTGGGTTTCACCCTCTTCTTCAAGAGCCAACCACAGAACCCACGAAGACGGCTCTCAGACTTACTGCCATCGCCCAGCGAAG
>NW_010267950.1:3613-5631 GCF_000690775.1 Eurypyga helias
GTTTCTTCCGTGCTTCATTTCGCCGAGCCTCAGCCGAGACGCCAGCGCTGCCGTCGCCCAAGGCCGCATCTAAGCGCGGTTGCCTATCTGCCCTTCTCTGGTTTATCAGTACAACCCCCTGCGGTGGTCTCCTACCCCCTACGCTAGTCATACCCCAAACCTACACTCTAACTTTCATCACAGAAGTTACACTTTTTCTTTAAGAACTAAAAGTGCAATTAAAAAAAGGAAAACCTACAAGCTCCTTAGAAACCCTAAATTGCTGCAGTTATTTCAGATTTCTCAGGGATGTGGTGGTTTGGGGTTTTTTTAATTCTTTGCTTTTACGGCGTAAGTTAATTAAGACTTAGTTGATCAAGTCAGATGTATTCTGACCCCAAACAATGGAGGAAGTGTGTTATTGCTGGGAGAAGGGAGCGGAAGGGCTTTCAACACCTCGCTGGCCAAAGGCTTTCAGCCTGTTGACCACTCTCAGCTGTGTTCTGACGCCGAGCTTCAGGAATAGCCTTCGAACTGCAGTTTCAGTTTCCACCCTGTGAGCAGGGCCCTCTTTTCCCCTTTAACTGAGCTGTAAACTAACATTGGCTCATCAAGGAAAATAAAACCCAGTACGTTTGGATATCCTGCCTGTTGCTCTTAACACTACCAGGTATACTTATTGTTTTCAAGTAGTCAAAAAATCTGCATACTGCGATCTTGAGTAACTAAGCCTGGCAGAGATGAAAACCAAAACAGAACCAAAGAAACAGCATTACTGACCTAATCCTATGGCATTAGGAACATTGCTCATCACGTTCATGTATCTGTCACCAAAGTGTCCTATCAGTGCATATTATTATGTGCTGAAATGCAATGAAACTTTTCACAAAAATAGTTGTAGGCATGTTCATACAAGAAGATGTACATATATTTCTTTTATATATACATATATATGAATGTGTGTATATATATAGTCATCAGCTTCAGTCTGTACACGGATATTCTGAATTTAATCCTTAAAGCACATCCATTTCGAACAACACGGATGGCTTTCCAGGAAAAAGTGCTTGATTGATTTTATCCTGTGTGAACATGCCTGTCCTCTGTGCATTTTCCCTAGTAGAGACCTTTACGATCGATCCTTTAAACGTATGTATCTCAGAGGTATAAAAAAAAAAAAAAACCACAAAAAGGAAAGAATAGGAAAAAGTAATATTGCCCTGATGATGCAAAAAGAACAATGCATAACTGAAGCAGCTTGGATTTCAGAAGTTATCTTGCATTCTGCAGCAAACGATTTGAAGTAAGGGTTGAAAATCTCGTTCCTCCGTTTGCGTTATTGCTCCCGCGTGCAGAGTTGCTCGTTACACATCAACGGTGCAGAGAGGTTCGCTGCCAGGCTGAGCCGATTCCACTATCGTCATCTTGGGTTTCTTGCGTGTTTCCTCCTGCAAGAGCACGAGACAAACCCCGCCGCAGGGTCACGAGAGACTCGCAGAATAAAGCGCGCCTTAAGCTTCGGAGCAGTCGTAGCCAAATGGGCAGCAACTGCCATGAAAGGCCGCGTTCTAATGCAAAAGCTGCAGCAGCAGGTGAAGTAAGTCACACGTCAGTTTAAAAGAGGATGAAAAGTCTCCCTAGATGTAGGCTCCCCCCCATCAGGTTTCGGGCAGCTCTCTCTACACGAGCCACTGCAGAGAACCAAGCACGCGGGTGGCTGGGCAGTCCCCCCCCCGGCACCCGCCCCCCGTCTGCACGCACAGCCCAGCATGTACTCACTCTTTCTTGGGCCAGCTTCTTCATTTCCTCCTGTAACTTGTTCAGGATGTGCAGATTTGGCTTGTTCTTTTTGGCATACTGCTGAAGCTCTATCACACTTTTATCAGAGGTTTCCTACCCAACAGAACCATAAGCAACAACAGATGAGCTTTTTTCAGTGGAAAAGAAAAAAGTTAAAATACATGGAGCAGCATCACTAATCTGGGATGGTTGTAATTCCCTAAGCAATAACAGTGGCACCTGGACAGGCTGGAGAGGTG
>NW_010267951.1:0-8214 GCF_000690775.1 Eurypyga helias
GGCCGCGGCGCAGCGGGTGCGCTCGGCTGGCGTCCTTACCGTGCTCTGCGAGGGCGGCCCGCGGAACCGCGCCGTGCTCCCAACCGGGCCGTGGTGTTCGCGGCTCTGCCCTCCCCTCGCTGCGGTTGGTAGCGCTTGGTTCAGTGTGCGTCGTTGTTCCGACGCGGGCACTTGGAAAAGCGCGTGGCTGAACGCAGCTTGTGCAGTACATGTTAGCCAGGTGAGCAGGGGTCTGAGAGCGTGCTGCTGTTGGCTGAACGCACTTTGCCTCTGAAGTGTAGAACAGTTAGGAGTAAGATGCTTCCAGGAATAGTACTTTGAAAAGGAAATCAGTGGTCTGTTTGTCTGAGATGCCAGATACAGCAGAGTGGAAAGAAAATGCAATCAAAATCTTCTAAAAACGAAGTATTTTCCATGAAAATACAAAAGCCATACAGTTCAAGTGACTGAGAGTTCAGGGTAGAGTTTGCCTAAATAGATATGCTTTCAAAACTTGTATTTCTTTGGGTGTAAATTTCCATTCTGAGAATTTTCAGGTAAAACGGCCTGTACAGAAATTGAAGGACAACATGGAAGATCACTGTCCAGATCAGATCCATGGTCCTCCTGCATAGCTGCACATGGGAAAAGGCCTCCGAGATGCACTTTCTGCACATCTGCAGTCACAGGTTTGCCATGAAGGTCATGTTGTACTGCTGAGGTGAGGTTACAGTTGACAGGCACGTTTGAAGTGGTGGATTTGGTAACTTGATTTGCTTTGATAAGAAAATCCCATTAAGATATTCCTGCATTTTTTTCTCCTGTTCTGTGTGCTACCCAAAATGCTCTAAACTATCAGATCATGGTTTAAAGTTCCTGTCTGAAATGATCGGGAGAAAAGCGATCAATTTTGTGAGACTGGAAAAGGTCGGATTCAACCTTGATCATTTCATCATTTCAGTGATGAGCATTATGCGAGCAGGCGGGCAGTGGCAGGAACACATGGGAGTGGTGAGGAGGGTGGCAACTTCCATAGCTAGTGAATCACAGGTACCCTCAGGCATTTGTGGAAGCCTAGCGAGCTGCAAAACCTCTGCTGGACCTGGAGGCAACTACTTGAGTGTGGTGATTTGTTCCTTCATGGGCATCAGTACTGAGCAGGTAGTGTGCACAGGACAAATTCAGACTTTGTTTACTGTGGTAACTTTGTCTTCTGGCTGCAGAGAGCATCTGGCGTATTTATGACCGTGTGCTGGCTACGTGTGAGCTCTGGTTTTCAGGCTACTAATGACCTTTGTGTAGCTGCAGTGACTTTGCTGTTAGTTTGTTAACTCTGGGTTTCTTGATTGTATTTCTGAATTGCAGTGTAAACTGTCAAGTGGTTTGTAGTCATTCTGTACTTGTACTTGAAGCAAGAACTTCAAACATTTAAAACACTTATATAGTGCTTCATTTAAAATAGTGTGTGCCTAGCTCTATCAGATTGCTCTACAAATTACATTACTGGAAGACTATGCATCTAAGAATAAGTATATGGTTGAGTGGTATGATCCAGAGCTCCTTGAAGAGTGTCATTGCTTATATTGTAAAGAAATATTACTTAGGAAAGCTGCAGAAGAAGGTATCAGATTTGTCTGATTACACAAGATAGTTGTCTAGCTGGTCTAAATATGGCTGCAGGTTCCCTTTACTGCTTTCTGTGTGTGGGGAGGATTGCCTTCCTGTCCCTCATATCCAAAGCTGTGATGCCATGTGGATATTAAAATGTTTCCACGCACATTTTATTGGTTATGGATAGTACTGATAAGACCCTTGATTGAAAATACCACCAGTGTAGAGGCTTTACTTGTTAGATACCTGCATTGTATTTGTCTGCCTTTCTAACGTGGTGAGGTATTTTTTTAAACTCAGTTGGGCTTCAAATACAAATCTGTACAGTGAACAAGAGCCAGTGTTTATTTTCACAGTCTCATGACAAGAGGGAAGTCTTTTAGAAACACAAAGATTAATAATGAATGTTACCGACAGCTGTGTATATGTGTGTATCAGGTAACTATTCTTTTACTCATAAAAGTAGCTCAGAACCTAGACTTTCTGTGCATTTCATTAAATCAGCTTTTGTGTCCATCTTCTCC
This sequence comes from Eurypyga helias, assembly GCF_000690775.1. Lineage (NCBI taxonomy): Eukaryota > Metazoa > Chordata > Aves > Eurypygiformes > Eurypygidae > Eurypyga > Eurypyga helias. Next base: position 2,115 of record NW_010267951.1, read on the forward strand.
TTTGTTCACTGTTTCTGAAGATGCAACCTTGTGGGGCTTTTTTTTGGTTTGTCCTTTGCAAATGTGTGAGGTCTAAATATCTTCATTGGTCTGTATCAAGACTTCTTTCTATTTTGCATGCAGTTCAGCTCTTACCTGCTGCAGAGGCCTCACATTTTTTCCCCAGGCTGTGTCTGCACTAGAGGATTCTCCTGGCAGAGATGCACTGGCCAACTGTGTGACTGACGTTGCGTTGGCAGAAGCCCTTCGCATAGGTGCTATATCGGGAAAAGCTGAACTACTTTTGAGATGCCTTCTCCTGTGAGCACAGCTCCTCACCCGTACGGTAGACTGGTGTTACTGGACCAGTTAAGTGCCGGTGATAAAACTGCATCTATGGGTGTTCGGGGAAAGGTCAGGAAGTCAAATTGCAGCTGTTTATTGCAGAAGTTGTCATTGTTTCCAATAATATACATTGGGTGTGTTTTATTTACTCAGTAACAGCCATTGCTTTTTATGTGCTTGCTTAGTTTCTGGTGATTGTTGCGTAACTAAAACTTGTTGGAGAATTAAACTGCTTTGTGTTTATTGTATTAATTGATACTCAGTTGGCTCATGTTTTTTTGCTTATTCCATGATACTTCTTAGCAAGTTTATACCCTCCTTGTCTGATGGGAGTGAGCACTGGTTAGTCAGTGAGGTCATGTGTTGGTTGCTTTGGTATTGTTTTTTCTCTTTAAGTTGAAATCACTTCTTTTTGAAAGTCTGTAATAGTCAAAATCTCACCCCGTAGCTCTTTCAGCAGGTCTGTGGGGTAACCCTGTGCACTGGTATGCGAGGAAGCGTGGAGCAGAGATTCTTGAAATGTTTAGTCAGCGGTGTGTGGTGCTGTGTATCGCAGACAAAGGTGCTGGGTCCACAGCAGTTCGCTGTCTCTGCACATTCTCCTCTGAGCTGGATATAATCCTTGAGTGCAGTGGTGGGTGAACGTGGCCAACCTCCTTGGCTTGCGTGGTGCCACGTATTGTGATCAACAGCCAACTGGCATGGCTTCTTTCCAGTATCTATTTTAATAGCTATTGCTGAGTGTTGCCTATCTCGCTGTTGTGACATTAGGCCAGTGTGTGAATGAATTAAACCCCTTTGTCTAGACAATACTTGTTCTGAATTGATCTAAGTTGTCATTTCTGTTGTACTGTGCACCTGTTGCCTATTAAATCTCACTGTTGACCTCCTGTGATTCCTCTGTGTGTCATGCCAGCTGTAGTGGGCAGGTGTAGAACACTCTTAACGTGTGTATAGTAGCAGTAGAACAATTGTTGTACTCTATTGCTGACTCTCGGCAGCTCATGTGCAACTCGCTTGCTGGTGGTAGGCATGAACGGCAAACTCATTTAAAAAGGAAGCTGACTGATGGAGAAAGAAATAATTCAGCTCTAGTTTACAGTACAATTTATCAACTAAGTGTAATATGTCCTTGGTTGCACTCTGAATTTACATCTTAAGCTCACGTGGATGTACTTTTTCTCATAGTGGTTTTAGTGCTAAGGAGAACCTTTAACACCATTTATACTCAATTAATGCCTTTCATTACAGGTCTGAGATAAGATGAGCGTTAGTCAAAAGAAAAGAGGAAAGAGATATTCAGTAACAGCAGGTACTCGGAAAACACCACCTTTTGGTACCAGATCTCATCAAGAGGTACTTCTGACTTGCAGAGGAAAAAACAGGTCTAGACTAGAGGTCTAGACTTTTTTTAAGTTTGATGAATTAAGATGGCTGAAAGAGTAGTCCCCCTCCATGTCATCTGTCAGACAAGGGCTCACACAAATCCTCTTCAACCAAAAGAAAATGCTGAAACTGGCTGCTCGTGCTTCTGTTGTGAATCATTGACTGGCAGCAAATTTCTTGTTCTGCTATTAAAAACAATCTCCCTCGAATATCTAGAGGTCTGAACTGCTAGTGTAACCCTGCTGGCATTGCTGGGGGTTGCTGGGCTTTATTACTCTCGCAGCTGGCAGTCTGTTGCTAAGTTGCTGCTGTTTGCATGCAGTTTCTGAACATTTTGTGAGGAAAGCACATTTGCTCAGGTCAGAATTTTTGTTGTTGCTGTCTAGTCTTTAGACAGCAGTTTGCTTGTTTAGTTACCTAGATAACTGAGTGCTTCCCAAATACACAAGTGTCCTTTGGCTTAAACTCTGTTCTAAGACTTGTTAGTGAAGAGTTGCTGAAAGCGGGTCCTCAGTACTGAGATGTTGGGTTTTTATGTGACTGCAGATAATTTCTGAGCTATTTGTTTATACCGCCTTGGCAGATAATTGGTTATAAAAATCTGTTCATTTTATTGAGCTGGTTTGCTTGTTGTACAGATTCTTTGACTGGAAGATGATGAACTGTGAGAGTTTTACTTGCTCTCTGTGGACCTTCACCTTAGGGACAAAGAATGTCCAGTCCACCACATGGTATGGCAGTGACTCACGTGAGGAGAAGCAGTGAACTTGGAAAATAATGTCAGAATTATGACATTTGCAAAAAAATGGAAGAAGGTGTGAGGTTTGTTGATTACTTGGGTATGAGGTGAGGTTTGCTTGAACAATCAGTTTCTTATTTGTGTACATCTTCATTGTAGCAGTGCAAAAAGACTGGAGGACTGAGAAGCGGCAACTTAAAAATTTATTAGGGTTAAATCTAAGGCTTGACAGACTTTCAAAAACTGATCTTATGCTAAGGATTAACTTTCATATTGTTATTTGTGCTATTATGAAAGTTATTGCAGCATATAATGTGACGTGTTCTTTAATATCTTTAAAGAAAACCTATCCACCAAAAAAAGGGCAAAAAATCCCCTAACAACAAACAGCAAAAATAGACCAAAGAAAGAGACTCATGAGATTTAGCTTTTTAGTCTTTTTGGCTTTATCAGGTTATAGTTAGTTAAGTTGAATATGTAAGTTAAACAGACATTATTAACCTTTTTAAGAAAAAAAGTTATGAATGTATTTTTTTAATTTCACAGAATTAAGGTTATATTTTTGGTTTTGTTTGTTTTGTTCCATAAGTTGATCAGTTGTAGGCCAAAGCTGTAAATGAACCTACCATTTTCTGCTGTTTTATATGGTAAGGGTTTCATTTTTTCTAAGAAAGTAAATCTCATTAGGATCATTATTGAAGAAAAAAGAGTTGAGCTTAAAACGTGTTTTATCATCATTTGGGCCTCAAGACTTAGATGCAACATTTTGTTACTCTTAATGTACAGTTTCTACACAGTCTGTGTGGGATCCATTTTTCATGGATATGAGATGCTGTGACTATTTTTTTCCCCCTAAGTCTTTATCAGAATGGTCTTATTGATGATGCAGAGCCTTGCCAGCCTTTGCATTTAAAATGTTGGCCATTCAATTCAAGGGTGTACTGCGCACATACTGAGAACTACAGCAGAGTGGTGTGACTAAGGTTGCAAAAATAAGCCACCTAAGAGCTAGGAGTCTAATGTAAGGCAGCATAAATGAGTAAGAAGTTGCTTGCTTTCTTACCATGGACATTCCTGATGACTTTATTGATGTGACAGCACATTGCTCTCTAACTCCGGACTCCCTACTGTTAAATTTCTTGCGTCGTGCAACGTGTGGAGTAGAGTGTAACCATGGAGTTAGTATCTATTTGACGATTCATTTCCGTATATGTGGTTGTGTGGTCTGAGGTCTTACTACTGTTACTCAAAACTTACTCTGATAAGAGTTACTAATTTTAATGGGATTTTCCGTGATATCCTGCCCGTACTCTTTAAAGTTTTTGGTCCCTGTTGCATGCACGTGGGCTTGCCTGAAGCCTTCATGCTTCCCAAGAACCATCAGAGCACCAGTGACAGCCCCAGAACTACAGATTTCTTGTTTCCAGTTACAATTCCTATCCCACACCTGACACTGGAGCAGCTGCTGCGTTCAGTAGAGCTCATCAGTGCGGGGATGTCAGAAGCACGTAGGATGGAGCAGGTGGACTGGTCAGCCTGAGGCTCCTGTTGGGGTAACAGATCCCTGGGCTAAAGGAATTGGCAGTGATCATAAAGTAGTAATGTAGTTGTAATGTAAGCTTAGTCTCTACAGTCTTTAATCATTTTCATACTGGGAATACACATAAGAATGTTACAACATGGTCCACATCTTCTGTTTTCCTTTTGGTACCAAGTAAATTGGAACAGCACTAAATTTTGTAGATTATTTTGCAGAGATATTTTGAATGTGGTTTACTGTAGAAATGCAGAAGGAAAAATTCAAGCTGACTTTCATGAATTTAGGTTTGTCTGCTGCATACGCCTAACTCTTCACTTGGTTAAAAGGGAAGCGTTGCTGTACTGGGAGCTAAATTTAGGACATACTTGAAGTAAATGTAACTTTTTCAGACTTGGGTTAAGTTTTAAAGAAACAACTTGTCAAATGCACAGTTACTTGGCTCTCCGTAAAAAATATTTGCGTTGTCGTTCTGGTTTGGGTATCCATAGAGTTACATACAGTACGTGAAAAGGGGCGAGATAGTTAATATTTTATCAATTTGAGTTTAAATCGCTAAACCCCAAAAATCTAAAAGCCATGCAGATTATCATGTTCTGTGACCAATGGAGATGGTACAGATTGATTTCCTGTAAGCCCAGTGATTGATGACCTGTGAGAGAAGAGCTTTTCTGGCAGCAGGCATATTTGAGGAATTCCCTCCCTTATATGGTTTCACTTGTAAGTCTCTGCTCAGGACAGTGCCTGGAAGATGTACTTTTGTTCTATCTGGATGCCTGTTTTTATGTAGGAGCTGAGATCGTGCCACTCAGAGGGGTTTCTTGCACTGGGGAAACCCCAGGGGAGCACAGAGGCCCGCCAGGAGCTGGCAGCTGTCACCAAAGCAGCTGATAAGACCTGTGCAGGGCCAAGAGTGACAGAGGCCACCCCCTGCTCCCACAAAGGCAGCCCTGGGGAGTGCGGTGACCAGGATGGGCAAACAGGGCATAGTGCCTGGTACTGGAGGGCATCCCCCCTCAAAGGAGAGGTGTTCCACTGGCCTCCAGTACACATAACCCCATCAACTGGGCACTGTTCTGTGACCATCTGCACAGGCCAAGGGCACTCATCCTACCTGACCCTCAAGGCAGAATGGTGTGCACTCACCTGAGAGCAAAGGCTGCAGCTGCGGCTGGGGGGTCTGCACCATCAACCCCAGCTCCCAGGAGGAGCTGCTGAAAGGTGAGGCTGCAGTGCAGGTCTCGGGCTGCAGGAAGGGCCCAGACCTTTCTCCTGGGGCAGGAACAGGCAGCAGCCCTGTCTGCAAATGTGTGCCTAGGGGTAGAACCTCCTGCAGCAGGTGCTGAACTGCAGGGGGTGGTGGGAAGGCTGTGTAACATAAGGGAGCTGAGAAGCAGCACTTCAAGGATCAGCTCCTCCAAGCTCGGGAGCGATGCATCCCAGCAAAGAGGAAGTCAGGCAGAAATGCCAGGAGTCCTGCGCAATGGACAGGGAGCTCCTGGGCAAGCTCAAACACAAAAAGGAAGCCTACAGAAGAAGCAGGGACAGGTAGCCTGAGAGGAATACAGAGAAATTGTCTGAGCAGCCAGGTATCAGGTTGGGAAAGCTAAAACCCCGATAGGACTAAATCTGGCTAGGGACATCAAGGGGAACAAGAAAAGCTTGTATAGATATGTTGGTGACAAAAGGAAGACTAGGGAAAATGTGGGCACTTTCCAGAAGGCAACAGGTGACCTGGTTACCCAGGATGTGGAGAAGGCCGAGGACTCATTTGTCTCAGTCTTCACCAGCAAATGCTTTAGCTACACCGCCCAAGTCGCAGAAGGCGAAGGCAGAGTGGCCAGCAGGTCGAGGGAGGGGATTCTCCCCCTCTACTCTGCTCTCGTGAGACCCCACCTGGAGTGCTGCGTCCAGCTCTGGAGCCCTCAACATAAGGAAAATGTCAGCTGGTTGGAGCGAGTCCAGAGGAGGCCACGAAGATGCTCCGAGGGCCGGAGCCCCTCTGCTATGGGGACAGGCTGAGAGAGTTGGGCTTGTTCAGCCTGGAGAAGAGAAGGCTCCGGGGAGCCCTTATAGCACCTTCCAGTACCTGAAGGGGGGCTACAAGAAACCTG
>NW_010267951.1:8468-12031 GCF_000690775.1 Eurypyga helias
GGGGTTGGAACTGGATGGTCTTTAAGGTCCCTTCCAACACAAACCGTTCTGTGATTCTCTCATGCTGTGACTGGAAACCAGACCTTAAAAGAGGGGTTGTAAAGCAACTCATGGGTTCCTTTCAGGTGTTCAGTTTTAATAGCATTTAGATGTTAAAAATGCTCAGACTCTGATGAAATGAGGAGACATTAAGTGAAACAGGCTGACAAAATGCAGAGATGTTTTCAAGTTTATCTTGTAGCAATCTGGGTGTCGTTTGATGCTGGCAGTGGTGAGGGGGGAGAGGAGGCAGAAGTATGGCCAAAGAGCAGCACTGAGAATTGCCAGGAAATCCTAGATGATCTTTCCCATGCCTGTGATTCAACAGGTGAGATGTAGTGAACCCTGCAGCTATTCTTTATTGTATTACTGCCCCCACTTTGTACTCCTGTCCTCCTCAGAGAGGTTGGTAGGATGGCATATGTGCTCATACCTCTGTTCATTTTGGTCGGGCAGGTGAGCCTGAACTGCCCCAAAATGTTGATCCTTGAAGCTGGGCTGTGAAAGAGGAGCAGAAATCCAGAAGGAGAATGTTAGGCTTTCTTTGAGCAATGTGTTTTTTCAATGTGGGTCATACGCCTTTGATAAAGAGAGGATTTTTACATCTGATATCTTACAAACCACAAGATTTGGTAGCTGATCTGTAGATCTGGGGGTTACAGGTGGCAAATGCAGGTGACCAACAGGAGGTGCAGAATGTGAAGATTCATTTAGCGGGGTCACAGGCCAGTTAGCAAAGTTTTCCATCCTCTGCTCAGAATGACAGACCGTGATAGTCCAGCACTTTGTATGAGCAGCTGGTGGAAGCAGGCTGTGTGGGGCTGCTCTTATAGGCTATATTTATTTCAGTAGGAAACTTTTCCTGTTGGGATTGCTTTGAGGGCTTTGTTGTCTTCCCATATTTAGTCTTTGGAAAAATCTTTCCTTGGTTCTTCTGATCACCAGTCATGTAGGATTAAAACCTGTATAGCTCTCTAAGGGGAAATCACTGCGTGGTTTAATACCATTGTAGCAAATCTTTTGAAAAGCTTGTCTCCTACCCGGTATACTTGGCAAAGAAAATCTGTTGTGTTTTTCCAGGAAAAAGAAGGCGTGAGATTTTCAGAAGTCTAGTACCACTCGGATCCTTTTTATATCTTGACAGATCAGCCCTTAAGCGCATAGTTTGTGTGTGGTGATGCATTTCTTATTTGAACTGACCTATCATTTTCTTTTTCAGAGCCCTCTGGATAGAGCCCAAGCAGCCAAGAACAAAGGAAACAAATACTTTAAAGCAGGAAAATATGAGCAAGCTATTCAGTGTTATACTGAAGCAATCAGTCTCTGCCCGCCTGAGAAAAACCTTGATCTTTCTACTTTCTATCAAAATAGAGCTGCTGCCTATGAACAACTGGTAAGAAATTAAAGATAATTATGGTTTGTTTCTAAAAAGGTGAGTTATAAATTGTGTATTTTGTCAGTTTGTCCACTGAAAGATCCCAGGTGGTGATATCTGCTGCCTTCACAAGATGCCATTGCTTGCAGCTATTTCTCACTAGCTTGTCATACTTTTCCACATAGAAACAAAACCACTTTTTGTTAACTATTCTCAGTCTATCTTATGAAATTTTTGTGTCCCTTGTAAGACAAGGTTTTAATTTCATGTCCTCTGGAACAATTTTCTTGTCTACACGTTGATTTGGCTTCTCTCTGCTAGAGAGTTTCTTCAACTGTTAGGTGAAGGGCCAAATATTTTGGAAGGATGCTACTTCAAAAATTAAACAAAAAAAGATCACAGAAATCCTCCTAAAGCCTGAAATTTGCACATATGGAAGTAACATTTACTTGATAGCTGAGTATAGTCGGTATTAGTTTTAGGACTCAACTAGTGTTGTTCGTGATGGTATCAGTAGATTTGCTTATGAGGTCAAGTTGGTGAGCTGCATAATGGAGTGGAAAATCTGGCTTTGTACAGTGTGAAGTGTCAAGTGAGAGACTGTGATCAGAGAAGTCTAGTCGGGAAAGTTAGAGGAGACAGAAGACAGTTCTTGTGTAATCAAATACTACTTATAACACTTTCATGCCATAATGAATCCAAAATGTATGTGGTCACTTTTTTCCAGTTACTGGAAAAGCCTGGTTTGATCATCAGTTTTGCATGTAACTGGATTTTTAGTTCTTAAAACCCTTGATCAGCTCTACCTCTACTTACTCATTTCTCATCCCTTTGTAACAGCATAGTAGATCAAAATAACGAATTAATGAATTGTTTTGGCACTTTTTTAAACTTGTTTGTTGGTTTTCGTTTTTTTCATCATTTTTCTTCTGTTTGTTTTGTGCCAGTCTTTCAGTCCCGGTGTTACGCCCTGCAAGCATCTTTGCATCGACTCATTACCTTCTCCCACACGTTTTGTCCCACAGTCTGGTTTCATTTTTCTGTAGGAATTCTTTTTCTGCAGGTGGCTTCCAGTGGTGCCTGGCAGTTTCTTACTGAGAAACTTGCAGAAATAGAAGCAAGCAGGTAGAACCAGGGCCCTGGGACGGCAGCTACTGTTAGGTGGGCATGACCCTGGAGTTGGTCGTGGAAGGCTGATATAGTGCAGCTGAGCAGGGCCTCTCTCATTGTGCTGTTCTTCTGCCCGCAGCAAAAATGGACAGAAGTGGCACAAGACTGCACAAAGGCTGTTGAGCTTAATCCTAAATACGTAAAAGCTCTCTTCAGACGCGCAAAGGCTCATGAGAAGCTAGACAATAAGAAGGAATGTTTAGAAGGTGAGTGTCTCTTGATGTGTATACTTAAAAGTGGAATTAGCTCAGGCGCTTTGGAGAGAACTTCTGTGATTGTTCAGGTTTTACTTCTCTAACCACAGTAATGCAGAATTATTTTTTAAACATGATTCGTAGCTACTGCAAATACATTTGTTTTCTCTTGTAAGAAGAAATCTTTTTCCATTTTTCAAGCTGTCATCCATTTACATCTGAAATAGCTGCTGAGAAATTGATGTTACTGTAGCCACTCACGGTATTCCTTTTCCAGGAATCTCTCCCTACAATCTAGAATAGAATTCATTTAACATGCTGAGTGGATAACCCAGACAACAGTCATCCTGGTTCCATACAGTAAAGACACTTTCTTCCCTGTTTGTTGTAGAGAAATGGTACTTCTACAGAAACCAGGGTGGTTTTGCAGGTGGAGATACATGGTCAGAAACAAGAGTTTTAGTGTCATTTAAATGCATTTGGCACGTATTAAAGGGAAAACAGCTTCAGTAGCGTTTCCTTCTGATGTGTAACTTATGAAAATTGGAACAGATTTAACCTCTCTTTTTTAATGTTAACACTACTTGGCAGAAACTGCTGTGTCAAATCCTTCCAAATGCTATTCCGAACAGAATGCATTTTCAACTGTCAGGAACATGTGACTGAGAAGCTATGAAAATTAAGGAGAATTACTGGTCAGGTGTGTTGTCTGAGGGCACTTTTGAACTAAGGGACACTGCTTGAAAGGACCCATTTAAACTTCATCGAGCGAATCTATTCCTGCT
>NW_010267951.1:12050-20478 GCF_000690775.1 Eurypyga helias
TTCAACTGTGCTCATTATCAAAGAAGGACAGAAAATAAGGCAGTGGCCTGACTGGCAGATCTGTTAAATTAGTTTCATTATGTGTAAGAGCTATGAATTAGGTCTGCTAAATTAGAAGGTAAATAAGACATGGAAATTTTATTTTTCTATCTATTTATGCATCTGCTGGCAGAAAGCCTTTCTGCCCTGTAAGACCATAGTTCAACTGTGCTCATTATCAAAGAAGGACAGAAAATAAGGCAGTGGCCTGACTGGCAGATCTGTTAAATTAGTTTCATTATGTGTAAGAGCTATGAATTAGGTCTGCTAAATTAGAAGGTAAATAAGACATGGAAATTTTATTTTTCTATCTATTTATGCATCTGCTGGCAGAAAGCCTTTCTGCCCTGTAAGACCATAGTGAATAGGAAAGGACTGTTTAGGTCATTTAGTGTAGTCCTTTGCAATCACTAATTAACTAACAGCTGCACTTCCAGAGTACTATCATAAAATGTAAAGCTCCTGTAGTTGTGATAAACTGACAGATGATAAAAGCCCTAAGAAAGATGAAGTGTCCCTGCCGTAGTAGGGTAGCTTTTAAAGGTAACTCCTTTTCAGTGTCAGTAGCAGTAATGTTTGTAGCAATTATTTTTAGCCTTGATTTGTGTTTGATTTTTAACTTGCATTTTTTTCAGATCTGAGAATTACTTGCTTTTTCTTAACTAGACTGGTTTTCTAGTACAATACTGCTTTTACCTGCCAGTAGCGTGTGGCCAGGAAAGTCCCAGGAACTAGGGTATGTCCATGTAGTGGAGGAAAGCAAAACCAAACAAACCCCTCAAAACCCCCACCACCACCAGCAAACCCGTGCTCCAATGATCTCTGGCAGTATAATTTGGGAAGCTGTTGCTGCTTCACCCAAGTCCAGGCACTAGTTTTCCTTATCTGCGAAGATCATACAGCATGGTATCACTGCAGACTCTTTCGGGATGTAGCGTGTTTTCCCGGGGACTCTGGTGTGCTTCTTGATCATGTCAGTGTTGCTGGGAATTTCTGTATAAATGGTGGCATAATAGTACCTGTCGCAGTGTAGAATTACAGAAACGATACTAAAACTCCAGGGTAAGACGCTTGCTTTTCATGTCTGCTCAAACAATGCACTGTAGGAGTGTCAAGTCCAAACTCTGCTCATCTCTGCTGATGTTCACGTGAAAATTAAATAGGAAAGATCAGTGGTGGCATTGCATTAACTGGAGGATCTGGAGAAATAACATCAGTGCGCCATGAGAGCGCGTTTCACACTGCAAAGCTTGCTTCGGACCACAGTGGGTTAACACGTGCAGCGGCTTCTGTGTGTGACTAAGGTGGTGTGATATGGGGTAGCACTTTAAATAGGGCAGCAAGGTATTCCTCTTAAATTTGCTCCATTCCAAAGTCACGGAGGTGAGCAGAAAAAATTGACATCTAATATGGGAAGGTTTCTTAAACTGAGGAAGAAGCAAGATGTGATGAGACCGAATTTAAATTTTAAAAGTGGAAAATTAGTACCAGTCCCAGAAGAGAAGCTGTGTTAGCACTTTTAATGCGAACATAACAGGAGCATAATTACTGTCCTCAAAGTTTCCGAATGGTGGAAGCCCCTCTGGGAGGTGCATGTTCTCACTGTTCGTCTAAGTGTGCTCGTCTCTAGATAAAAACATGAACATAAAAATGAACGCAATTTCTTTCCTACTGTCATGAAGTCCTTTTGTCACAAGGAGATCATTTGGGATACAAATTTCTATCTTGGAAAACCTGGCAAATGCAGCAGACTGGAAACAGTGGCTTTTACCCTTGGAGAGGACGCGTATTAGTTTGGCCGTGACCCGTTGCAACAGTGGCACTTATTGGTGTGCTCTGCTGCCTACCAGAACTTGTCTTTAATCTCACTCTTGTCTGTTGCTTCCTAGATGTCACTGCAGTCTGCATTTTAGAAGCCTTCCAAAACCAGCAAAGTATGCTGTTAGCTGACAAAGTTCTTAAACTCCTTGGGAAAGAAAAGGCCAAAGAGAAATACAAGGTAGGGCTTCGGATACTGCTGACAAACTCTGATTTCATTGGGCTGGTTGTGGAAATGTTGGTCGCTGGCGTTCTGTCAGTTGTGAGTCACTGTCTTCATCTGTTCAGGTGTAAGGAATGACACGAAGGGGCTTGTACGAGGCTGCTATTGTACCAGCGTTTTCCTCTGGGACCTCTCCAAAGGTTTTTGAAACCTCAGTAGGGAAGAGGGGTTTATTTCTAACGGTTGTTTCCCTTTAGTACGTTTATTATGACATTATGGAGACAGCCTGAGTTGGTGTGCTACGCTGCATGGGGCTTTTCTGGGCTGGCAGCGTAATGGAAACTGTATCCTGGAACAGCAGGAGCCACATGTTCAGTTGCACATCAGGGGGTTACTTAGGGGTGTGTGTGAGATAGGAAGGCTTATAAACAATAGTTGGAAATGTGTAGAAGTGTTGGTTGCATATGTAACGAATAGATTAAAATGTTAAGAATGATGATTGAGGCCTTTTTCACTCAGGTTATTCTTGGGTTTATAAATAGGAGTTTCGTGTGTGAAAGATCAAGTTGGCAGCAGAATGCCCACATTTAAGAAAGCAGCCAAATAATACTGTTTTAAGGTTGGGTTTTCTTCTTTTTTTAAAAAAAAAGAAGAAAAGCAAAAAAGCATTGCTTAAGAAAAAATTATGAGTGCAAAGTCACATCTCTTTAGTAGCGGTCAGACTTCTTGATTCTGTCAAAAATCTGTCTTCATCTCCTCACTGCCACGGGTGACTTGTGTTGCCCAGTTGCAGGCTCTTTCTGGGCTGTTTCTGTAAGCAGGGGCTTGTACCCTTCTGTTTTGGCGCTCAGGCCTGCGCTATGGTTTGGAAACTGCAGAAAAGAGAACTGTGGAAGCACGGGGTAGCCAGGAACAGTTGTTTTAAGTGGCTGTAGGTTTACAAAAACATTGGGACAGGGAGTAAAATGTTCTCGCTCATTTTTTGTGACGGTGGTTGCAGTATTGCAATCCATGTTAGTTTTGAGATGCTGAGTTTCTTTCCTATAGAAACTCACATAAACGTGTGGTGTCAAAGTACCAAAAAATGAATTGTGCTGTTCGTGTGGTGGTGGTAGCATCATGAATAGGTTGTGCTTCCAAGAGGCAGCACTATGCTGGAACTTAAGGGGAAATTCAGAAGAGCGCATTCTTTCGGACTTGTCTTGCAGGGGAGATGGAATTGTGATCCTTGTGCACAGTGTTCATTTTGAGCAGTAAATATCTTTTGGCTGTAGAAAGGGTTTTGTACCTGAGGGGTGTCACTTCTGGGACTTCAAGTAAAATGTGTGGTGTCTGGGCCAAGCTCCACGCAGAATTAGGATATTGCCTCAATTAGTCTTCCTTGTAATGACAGACAGCGGCTTCTCTTGGACAGATTGGAGGAAAGGGCAAATTGATGTTCAGGATCTACTTGAATTCAGGCTTATGCTTAAGCTGCCAGTTTGCATTTTTCACCCGGTTTATGTGCACACATACTGCTTTAGTACATCTGTCCAGGGTCTTACGAAACCCTCAGAGTCCTCATTTCTAGACACACATGCAGAAAGATACGATCTCCCTCCTCTCTTAAACATCTTCACTGTACTTCTACTGGTGATGGGTATTGTGTTGTGATCTGAAGCTTAAATAATCCCTAAATGTCAAACTGTCAAATCAAAAATTGCAGACTATTAAACGAGATAGTGGAAGGTCATACATTGGTTCTTTCATGAATGTTTTTATTATAATCACACTGTTCATCCATTTCCATATTTACCATCTGATACATCTAATAACACGAAGTTACATTTCTCTGTTTCAGAATCGTGAGCCTCTGATGCCCTCGCCACAGTTCATTAAGTCCTACTTCAGTTCTTTCACAGATGATATCATCTCCCAGCCTTTGCTCAAGGGTGAGAAATCAGATGAAGATAAGGATAAGGAGGGAGAGGCGTCTGAAGTAAAAGAAAAGTGAGTGTACGGTACAGTTGGGAATTGTTTGGTATTGGAATGAAGTTTTCAGTGATTTGACATTCTGCTCCGTGTAACTTGCTGTTGTGTTTATGAACCTGGCATGAGAACTCCTGGGGTAATAAAGTGTGCCTGCGAAACGAGATCCGTACTGGAAAAGAAAGGTGTATGAACGCTGACCGGCCAGCTCCAAAGTGTAGGTGGCTTCGACCTGCTAAACAGAGGAAGGACGGTGAGATTGGGAAGATGTGCTGAATGTGTACTACAGTATCTGAGTAAATGTTAGGAGATGGGAGGGCAGGAAGAGTGCCAAATGATGCTTCTGGAGAAAGGGACGTTTTATACTGAAGAAATGTTGCCAAGGAAAAGAAAGTGACTGGAAGGGAGAAGACAAGCTAGGAAAAGGATCTTTGTTAATGAAGACTATGGATTTACAGCAGCTGAGGCTGAAAGGGTGTTCTGTCTTTCTGGAGTCCAGTTGCACATAAATGAGAGGTTTGTCCTGACAAAGAAAAGCTTGACCTTTTTCTTGAGTACCACATGAATAGTGCTTTAACTTACTATGCTGCTTTCCAGTTTATTTTTGGAAGATATCGCTGCTGTCAGCATGGAAACCATTGCAAACAGTGTTATGAATTATTTTCTTATAAGTAAGATAAAAAGTCCTGATCTACAGGCAGATTCATTGAATCCAGGACACTTAGTTGAGGACAAGGCATGTTTTGCTGTGAAATCCTTTCTTCCAGGTATAAACTGCACATTGCTAGGTTTAATATTTCACTTTTCTGACCTGCAGTTCCATCCAGCCTTCTTGTTTTAAGGGAGAGATTTTCAGTATCCTTAATATGAAAAAAATAAATTCAAGGGACAAATGAAACTCGAATTCAAGAGCTTAAAGCATTCTTCCTCTTTATTTCTGATGTTAATTTGACCATTCTTTGTATAAATTGTTTTCAGTCTGTGATGGCTCCATCCAGGAATACTTGTAACGTAGATGCTGGTGTTGTAACTGAGTACAACGAAAGATAGCATTTGTTATGATTCAAAGAAAAATCTGAATTAAGATTGCAGTGTCGGGTGATTGCGTGTATATATACAGCTGTTCTCGCATCGTTCACAGCTCCGGCTATTTGAGAGCAAAACAGTATATGGAAGAAGAGAACTATGACAAAATCATCAGTGAAAGCACAAAAGAGATCGAAGCAAAAGGGAAATACATGGCAGAGGCTTTGCTTCTGCGAGCTACTTTTTACTTACTTATTGGCAATGCAAATGCTGCCAAGCCAGACCTAGATCAGGTCATCAGCATGGAAGATGCAAATGTGAAGGTAAGAGTCTGTCACAGCTGGAGTGTAGTTTGGGTTGAGAAAATGTATACAAGTTACATGATAAACCTGCAGTATGGGTCAGGAAGGGGCTTTTTTCCCCCAGGTGTTCAGATACTTTCATAGGAGTGTTCTGGTTTATTTACTGTTTTGTCTTTTTTTTTTTTTCCTGACAAATTGTTTCTTTCAAGGGCTTGCTGATTTTTGAGACACCTGTGCTAAGTAGTACAAACTAAAGAACAGGGGAAGTTGAATCAATTGGAGGCTTATCCAGTCTGAAAAATCAGTTCATAGATAAGACCTGAAGACAATTGTACTGGCATATTGAACCGCTGCAGAAAATGTTGACCTATTTGTAAGCACAGGGAACCTGTCTTATAAAGGGTTTTGGAGGTTGAAATATCCACTGCGATGGAAGCATGGGCTGACGTATTTGAAGCAAGGGAGTTGATTAATTTAGAGTCAATGGGAAAGTTTTATTCCTGCTTAGAATGAATGAAATCCGTCTGTGGAGGGAACTAGTCAAATGAAAATTTTCCTGTCCCTGTAACAAAGCCATCTGGAGGAATGTTGGAGTGGCTAATGCTTCTTTGAACTTTCTTACAGCTCCGAGCTAACGCTCTGATCAAACGAGGAAGTATGTATATGCAGCAGCAGCAACCTGTGCTGTCCACTCAGGACTTCAACATGGCTGCCGATATTGATCCTCAGAACGCAGATGTTTACCACCACCGAGGACAAGTAAGAAACAGGGGTTTTGTCCCAATGCTTTATTTCAGTATATACTAAAAGAAGAATAAAGATCAGTACGTCATCGGAGACACTTTGTACCGTTTGTGGCAGAAACCCGTGAGCTCCTTGCTGGGACGTGTTGCGGAACAGACAGTCTCGTTAGCAGGTTCAGGTCAGGCAGCGGCAGTTCATTTCTGTAGCTGCAGGGAAGGTTCAGTACGAACTCTGACTTGAGTGTACACAAGTCCTAGTGCGTCTGCAGCAGATAGAAGCTGCTCTGTGGAGGGCCCTGATCTGGCAGAGCAGCGGCTGCACTGGCGGATGCTGAGTTACAGCGGATGTGCGTGTGTTCCTGGTAACTCTGCAGCCGCTGCACTGCGGCCTAGACTGCCACCTCTTCAGCCCAGCCCTCTTTGGCTCCTGACACTGCTGTGTCCTTGACTGATTTCTAGACCTAGAGAGTCCTGCTTCCACGGAACTGTAATATGAAAGGTGCTGGAAAAAAAAAAGGAAACACTGCCATATGCAGGTATACTAAATCGTATCCATAAGGAAGACTTGCACGGATGAAGTGCCTGTCTCCATGAATTCATTAGGTCTCTTTAGTGCTCCAAAATAAGAATGCTGTTACGTGCTGATTAAAGGGAATGACTGTTCCCTGCAGATTGAAAACTAGTGTTTTACAGTAGGTTCACAGCAAAGGAAGAGAACGATGAAGTGAACTTCGCTCTTGTGGAGGAGCGAGACTGTCAAAACAAAACAAAAGTTGAAATGCAGCTGGGAAAACCAAAATGTTCCAACATCTAGATAGTCCACAGGCATTAAGTACAGCGAGGCAAAGCAACAGGAAAATACGGCATGGTTTTGGAGGCTGGAGGGTAATGCTAGAGCAGTCGGTTTCACTGGTAGCTTTGTTGGTTTATAGCAGGGACTTTCAGTCCCGGGTTTTGTAGGGTTCTGGGCAGTTCTAAAACTGATCTGGAGACAATATGTGAGTAGCTGGTGCTAACTGAATTATCACTTAAGTATCTGAAGCACAGATTAAATGCAGAAATAGGATTTTCTTTCATTCTGGCCAGCTGAAAATCCTGCTTGACCAAATTGAAGAGGCTGTGGAAGACTTTGATGAATGTATCCGATTGCGACCCGACTCTGCTTTGGCACAGGCACAGAAATGTTTCGCTCTGGTAGGTAACATGCTGGTGTTCATCTGGGTGCTTTTCCTTTTTCAAGAGCTCTGGAAAGCACTGTTTTTCTGTGTGTTATTCCAGTTTAATGGGAAAGCAGGGCAACAAACACCTCAGTATCTTTTAATTATAAGGTGAAGAAATAACAGTTTCTTCAGTTGGAGTAAGGGTTTGCTGCTTCCACGGTGAAATGTTTGCTCAAACAGTAGGTCATCTTTTCTGCATCGTGGTAGAGGAACACAAATCTTCACTCTAATTGCATCACATAAATTCTAGACAGGAAGTTTCTATTACTTTAAATAGAGGGAGGCTGCTGGTGACTGTCAGACCTTACAGCTTCCTTCTGTCACCCTTTCTCCTCTCCAAGTCCACCTGACCAGGGACTTGGGCACCCTAAAAACAATGGGTGGGATGTACAGGCGCGTCACCACCGGGGACTGGTAGTTGTTCTGATGGATGCATGTCCTGGGGAAGGGGGTAGAGGTGTGATTAGCCTTTGCTTTGGTTTTGGTTGTTTCACGTTCTCATCTTTTTTTCTTTCTGGAACAGTATCGCCAGGCTTACACAGGAAATAACGCTGTGCCCGTGCAGGTAGCCATGAAAGGCTTTGAAGATGTCATTAAAAAATTCCCAAAGTGTGCTGAAGGCTATGCACTCTATGCTCAGGTACATGTTTCTCTGGTTTCAAAGAAAATGCTGTGTTCTCCTGCACCTTTCTTTTATCTTGGATAACATACGTTTCTTCCAATAATTCATGAATGTTGCTGGGAATAAGTTCTGAGGTAACACGTGCTCTCTTCAGTAAGCTGCCGGAGTTTGTGGGTATGGGTGTTCTGGGGTAGAGGAAGCAGAGGGGGAATTGGTGGAGCAGAATGTAAGGCAGGGTGGTTATTAGGAGAGGGAGGTCTGGTGTACACTTCCTCTTGGATTCATAGAATCACAGAAGGGTTTGGGTTGGAAGGGACTGTAAAGATCATCTGGTTCCAACACCCCTGCTGTGGGCAATTCCTCTGTGTGTGTGGCATGTCCATGGATGTCAGGGATTCTCTAGGTAATAAGGCAGTTAAATGTGTGGAACTAGAATAACAGTTTCATTCTGCTACGGAGGGTTATCCATGCACAAGACGCAGGGGTTGTGACCCAAGGGTTATTGATGTGCCAGAAACCACGGAAGC